>NC_142039.1:65361952-65465497 GCF_982192425.1 Myodes glareolus
GGGATATTAAAACTCAACTCCATGTGACCAAGACAGAATGTCTGTCCTCATCAGTGCACCAAGGCCACCTCAAGGATACTCATGGCCCACTCTGCTGATTTTTCCTTCTTTATCTTGACTTTATAGATTTCGTTCGCGATCTTGAGAGCTTAGCCAAGCATCCAAAATGATGCCTGACTTACTTTCCATTCACTATTTTTAGAGGTCAGCAGTGAGACAATCTTCACACTTATCTGACATAGTGCTGGGACTGAGAATCCTGTAGTAATTCTTTAAAACAGACCTCGGGGCACACGAATAACCTGCGGTAGAAATAATCTCACTGCTAAAGAGCCATCGGCTACATGGCTAGCTGGCAGGGGTTTGGATAACAGCCTGTAGGGATGGTGCTACTGAGTTTGTCTTCACTCTAAGATTTGAAATAGAGCAAGGTGATGAGAACGTGTATTTGTTCCAATGCACATTATGCTATGCTATCACATTATACAGAAGCTGTGACATTAACCAGACCACACACACACACTCAGTGCTTATGCGTTTTCTTCTGTGTCTGAGAGTGCTGCCAGGTGACAGTGTCTCCACAAAGAGAGCACACCCATCACATTCTAAACTCCACTTTCCGCCGACTTTGGGCTTTGGGAAATCTTGTCTTTCTTTTCCTTTACTTTTTTCTATGTTCTCTATTTTTGAGGTGACCTGGAGGGCACCTGGCAATGATTTAAATAGGACTTAATCTAGTCAGCAGAAAGAGGGTAGAGACTTACCTCACTCAAAGACTGAAGTCCCGTTCGCCGCGATGGCAACCCACCCCCGCGCCCCACACCTGGGACACAGCTATGGGATTAGTGGGCAGAAGTTGAAATGAAGGCAAAAGCCATCCACTGTCCATGTGTTAGCTCTTTTTCTTGTCACTGTTATATGGCAGAGCGACTGAAAGGAGGAAGAATTCATTTGGGCTTACAGTTTTGTTTCGTATCAATCCACCGTGGGGGCTCGGGGAAGCATGGTAGCTGAAGTGGCTCTGACCGTGGTGGCAGGAGTGTGTTGCATGCATGACTGTTCACATCTTGGTGGATATTTGAAATCAGAGAGCTTGGGATGGAACCTGGAGCACATTTCATCTTCAATCTTGCCCCCAGCCACCCATGTCTGCTAGCTAGACCATAGTTCCCAAAGCTTCACTGCCTCCTATATCAGTACCACCAGCTGGGGATTAAGTGTTCCCTTGAAATGCCTGTGGGGGCATTTCAAATATAAACCATATAAACTTCTATATTGTATTTCTTAATAGCTGCTTTTAAAATGAATTAAAACCCCTTTGATGGGTCAAGAGCAAGTTGATTGCTAGAATGTTTAGTTTGTGGGTACTGTTCAGTGCGATGCTATTGACCTTGACTTCCATGGAGGAAGTCATTCTGAAGGACCTGGGGTGTTTCAGCTGACTATGGAAGTGAAGTTCATGGGCAGGGAGAGTCCCTCCAGGGCTGCGTTTCCTTTTCAATCTCATGGAAAGACTGAAAGTAGACTAATAAGGAAAGCAGCCAAAAGCTTCCGACCTCAGATGTGAACAGAATCCATAAAACTCTACAAACTGGGACAAAGCGGTACCAGGTCAAACAAGAGAAGATGGACAGAGCCAGGCATAGATTCTGAGGTTTCAACTGCTCTGATGAGAGTGGAGGATTTGTGCCTCCAGCTGTGTGTTTTGAGCACCGACTGAGTACTGCTCTTGATAGTGTAGACACAGGGATGTGCAGAGGCATGCTCGCTATCTGAAAGCCCTGTATCAATTAAACCCCACTGTATGGTCCGCAGGCTAAACGGTATAAACCCCTTGAAGACAAACTCTGTTTAACTGGCTTCCATGCTCTCCTGTGTGTGCAGAAGAATACTTTCAAGAAACAGCTTAAGAAATTTGTTTAATAAAACAGCAACAATAAAATGTTGGGTAGAAGCGGTGCCCCATTGTGCAGCTCTTCGGGCTCACGGCTGACTATTTATTGGTCTGTATTTTATACTGGTGGCTAGGTGCTTTGCTATTTCAATATTACCGAGGATATTGTATTTTATTTTTATTTTAATTAAGTATAAATGTCCAGATGATCAGCTCTAACCTTTTCTTCTTTTCCCAATGATATACAGCTGAAGGGAATCTCATTGTTAAAATGTTGCTATTATAAACAACACTGGCAGAAGCCTGGATTACAAGTAAGATATATTTTAAAACTCAGTTGTATATCAGTAACTAGTGGATCTTATTGATGTGGAGCCTGATCTTCAAATTATTATTTTAAAGTTATGCTTTTTTTTTTTTTTAAAGAAACAGCACAAGAGAGTAAGCATTGTCAGTAGGCTGAACAGTCTATATGTGAGTAGTTCAGTTTCGTGTTCAAAGAGTTCCGTAGTTCCTCATGACACCTCCCATGCCAAGCACTCCTGGCATCATCAGGTGGACAGGAAGTGATTAGTGCTTTTTTTTTTCTAACTTCCAATGTTTCTGTTGGGTGCTAATTGGTAAGGAACATTTTAAGTTCTTTTTCAGTAGAACAATATCTTGGCTAGAATCTCCCCAACAGTTTTGTCTAGTTTGTGGCAAATGTCTGGTCAGCATTTAAATAAACAACTGGCAACCCAAAGAACCTGTAGCCCCCCGAGACCACTGTGCAGTACCGAATCTCCTCGCCACCTCCACTCTGGTTTCCCCATAGTCCCCACGACGGATTCCTTAGAATTTATTATGCAAACATCACAGTTCTTCATCCTCTTCCAAACTTCTAGTTATCTTCTGACCTTTCTTATGTACTGTAAGCAATGATTTATGAAGCCGCAGTAGAAACACAAGTTGACAGTGATAATAAACATTAAAAAGAAAAAAAAAAGCCTAGATATTATCCAAAGATGATTTAGAGGAATGGGAGACACTGAAGAGAAGCCTGGGATTAGTTTCCATCGCTGACACAACCATGGCTTTGCTTTGCAGAGGACAACACACAACATGGTCTTGGCATAAAAGTGAGATAGGAAACCCAGTGGGTTAGTTGGTATTTATTGAATGGTAATTAGGAAGGCTACAAGTTATTCTAGAAGACACTTGCAATAAATTCTGGACCAAACCCGTCATTTGGATCTCTGGGTAAGGGATATTGGGTAACAATAAATAACTTGTCAGGTTATTTTGTAAAAACACACAGTGGAAGCCAGCATGTATTGACTATGAAAGCAGAGGTTAACACAAGCAACTGTAACTTTGAGAAGGCATTTTTATAAAATTCTTCACTGGGCTGCATGTGGACTGGTTTTAATGACCAAACAATTCATGCTGAGTGGAACCTGTAGAGCGGCGTGCGGGTCGTGGGTCCTTGTGTCCACAGAGGAAACGGGATAGTCAAGGAGGAGTTCAGATCCCTGAAACTTCTGCCAGGCACAAGACGTCCTATGGTGTCCACACTGAAGGAGCTCAAGATGCACCCCGCATGACACCGAGAGCAAGAATCAATCCTTGTGGGGAAACAGTTCTCGAGTTCCCGGAGAACCCAAATGCTGATCTGCACAGACTCAGATATCAGAGCCCTCACTGCGCTTCTCCGTGCTCACAAAGACCACAGAGAAGCCATGTTTTCATCTCTGGCCTGTCTCCCGCACTCTGGCCCAGCCTGTCTGAAACAGGGCATGGAGGGAAGGGAAGTGAATGGCGTGTTCCTCTCACTGTGCAGACAGTTCTACCTGGGTTCCTTCTGACGACTCTTCAGTCCTGGCTTGTCTGCCCGAGCGGTGAGCCCGCTGTCTGCAGTGGAGTGCGTTGACACATTATTGCACTGTACACTGGGTTGCTCATTCAATCAGCCGTGGTGCGGCTCTTCGCATAGAGCATGTCACATTTGACAGATTTATCACTAGACTGTGGGCTCTATTTTCCACAGCACTGGGGAACCCTTTGCCATTAGTGATAGCAGGAGCTATGTTTATGCATGAGGAGAGGCTGTTCGATTGGGCAATTGTAGGCCTCCTCTGCAGGCATGAGCCAGCTCCCACTTATCAAGCGGGGCTAATGGGGGATATTCATATGCACCAGAGAATCAATTCTCCCTACATGGACCTCTACTACAAAAATAATTGCTACTCACTGGTGGTAAAGATCTCAGCAATGTCAGAGCCTTAATGGTGAGATTAATGCTCTACTGCTCCTGGTCTGGGTCATTTCTCTACAACTAGGGAAAAAAAAATCCAAGGCTTGGAGCCTGAAGAGATGTTTCTTGGGTGAACCGCAAAGCCATGCCAATTTGCTATGCTACTATGCACACCTTGTACCTGTAATTCTATTTTTCCGTGGACTTTAATTAGGTTGAAACAACCTCCAAATAGTATGGAGTTTCCGTTCAAGGTCTGTTACCTAAAAATATTTGCCATCGTGAGCTGACTCAGTATTTTTGTTTATAAAATCTGGAAGCTGTTTTAGTTGATTTCTACACAAAAATTTTGTTCCTGTCTTTACATAGCATGTTACAATGAAAATACACTTGATTTTTTTTTCCTATTAGATTGTGGTCTCTCATTTTAATCCTGGATCCTAGCTCAATATTTAATAAGTACTACGCATATAACATATATACCTGTATGTCTAGTATATACAGTTACATTAATTATACACATACAATTATAGTGATAAACATGTACTAAATGAAACGCCATAAATATTTTTAATTGAAAATAAAATTTTATGATCCTATCACTCTATCATTTGTACTCATTTGGTAATCATGCGAGCCTTTGAATGAGATATTTATGGTTTCTCATCCTTGCATCAGCAAAATTTTGGAAAAAATTCAATGAAATTATATTGATCGTGACAGCATCATTAGCACACATCGCTCTGTCTCATTAGAAGGCCTTTAATAAAGGTCTACTGAGCCGTTATCATTGGCAAGAGTAGATAGATAGGTAAAGGTGTCTCCACAGATGACCTTGATTTAATGAATTAAGTAGAGCCTGACTTGACCCTAAAGGAGAGAGAAGCTTCCCACAGAAGGAAGTGGGGATGCTGCTGTGGTGCAAAAGTAAACAAAGGTTCCATAGGAACAAGATAAAGCATAGTCTCTTAAACTGGGGGTCGTATCCCTGAATGTGGGTCCACACAAAGTTGACAACAATGAAAGGATCTAGAACGATTGCAGCCAAAAGTTAATTCAAATTAAACTTGATGAATCTCCACCATGGTGTACCTGAGTTGCGTCATTTGACTTCATTGCTGTCTTGCAGAAGAGCACAACACGCTCAATGCTCACCTTGTACCGAAAGATAGTGATTCAGTTATAGAAAACAAACTTGTCATGTGTTCCCAGTGTTGTTCCTCAGCATCTAAGTATCAAATTATTATGACTTTGAGCTGTATTGTATTCGAATGTTTTAATTTTAAATCCCACTGTTTGATTGCTAACTTGTTTCATTACTGTTTGCATGCTGACTTGTGATTGGGCAGAGTTTTTGAACTGTCGCAATATAAATGTCTGCCATTTTGTACGGCATATTTCTGCACAGTGTTCTCAACACTAACCATGATGGAATTACAGTAGCAAGTGAGTCTGAAAACATGCAATATACTCTGGTCTGTGTCCTGCAGGATCAAATATTCAGCTAAGATTTGATTGTTTATATCGCATACAGATTAGCTTTTCTCCCTTTGTCAAGTGGCAAAATTATATGTACACTAAATAAATATTTTAGTAAACACATTTTCCTTATGATTAATGTCAGTAAATGTTTGCTCTGTACACCTATTCATATGTATGAGAGTTACTTAAAAACTTCTCACAGGTAAGGGGACCCTAAGTGGAAACAATTGAAGATGCCCTGGTTTAGAGAGTCTGCAGAAGGAATGGCCCATTGGCTGCAGCTGTGGAGCTAAGGAACCAGGTGACAAGACTCCACCATCAGCTCTTCCTAGTTCTGTAACCCGTGAGGTCTGTTACCCCTCACCACTAGGGGAGCCAATCTCTAGTTCCTCTCTGGAGAATCCTCATATTTCTTTTCTCCCAAATTCAGTTGGTATGACTGAATACCCTTTAACGTCACTGAACATCGTTGAGTCATGTTTTCCTGTTTTGTTCACCCGTATCACTGTTCTTGGTCCTAATGGACTGAGACAGCAGGGTGGGCATTCCCTTTACAGCATTTCTGTTCTGCACCTCAGGTGTCTTAGTATATTGTAGGTTAGACATACTATTGTCATACCATTAAAATAATAACCTTTTCTTCTCCCCCCTTTTTATTTGTGTGTGTGTGTGTGTGTACATCAGAGGACAACCCATAAGAGTCAGTTCTTTCCTTCTACTATGGGTAGAAGAGTTTGGGAGTTGGACTCAGGTTCCCAGGGTTGGTGACAAGAACCCTTACCTACTAAGGAACCTCATCAGCTCCTCTTGCATTATTTTTTTAAAGAGAAGGTCTCATGTAGCTTAGGCTGGCCTCAAACTTGCCTTGTATTTGAGGGTGACTTTGACTGTGGGATCTTCCTGACTATTGCTGCCAAGTGCTGGGACTACAGAAGTGGGCCACTAATAACTAACTTCTTCTAAACAGTAGCTTGACAGAGTTTTCGCCCCTTCTTTTGCCCCCCCCCCGCACCTTCCTCCTCTCACTCCACAACCCAGCCGACCCAGAGACATAAAAATAAAACGAACACTGTTTAAAATGTTTCATTCTGCAGAAATATATAGAAAGCTTAACTCACTGATAGTAACAGTGATAAACACATTCCTGGAATGTGTTACAGATAAATCTCCTTCCTTTTGGAAAGAGCAAAGAGAGCTAGTGAGCATAGTGAAATAAGAACCGCATGCTTTCTGCCAGCCTTTGCAAATGGCAGGCAGCAACTTCTCGTCTTTGGGGAAAACCTGGCGTCAGTGTTCCTTTTCTGGTTCTGACTGTATAAACTCATTCCGCTGAGTTTGTTTGGAGCTGTGTGTCTGACTGCAGATCACAAGGTGTTGCTGGAGGGTCGGATGTGCTTGGTGCTCTTTGTTTGCCTTCTAATTCGGCTTTTTCCTCTACAGTTTTGTAATCTTGAAGTTGATGCGCATGTGGCAAACCCTGTGACAGGGATAATTTGTGTTTCACAAAGCGTCTGTTGCATGCCAGATACACACAAGGTAGCAGAGACAAAATCGATTTCTTGTTTTAGAGGAATTTGCCAGCTAGTAGAAGAAACACAAATAAAAACAGGCATCTCTAATGTGAAGTATCCAGAGCTAGGACCAAAGGATGAAGTTTTTGCTAGCTCAGTTAGTGAGAGTATGTGATAATTACCAAACATTGAGTGGCATACGAAAGATGTATTTTGTATTCCCTTCCTTGCTTTTTGGTGTGGCACGTGGTATATGTTAATTCCACTGGGCAAGAATGAGACCATCACTGCAATTTTTTGAGCCAAATTTGAAGCAAGCTTAATTTTATTAGGGTGCACCAGACAGCTAGCCAGTGACTGCCTCTTAAGTCCACTTATAGAGAGAGGTGCTGAGTGCTAAGTTCTCAGGGACCTCTTAAGGAGTAACATCAGGACTAGTTGCAAAGCAGGTTTACAGAAGTGAGACAATGGAGGGCTGGCAAAGCTTTCCTAAGAAACCCAAGGATCCATGGTTAGGAACATGGAACAGCAACTGCGACTTCCTTCTCTGGGATGTTTATGGCCCGAGACTGCTTGCTACAGAGATCTCCTGAGAGCAGGTTATCACTCCCTGGATACTGTACACAATAAACACATTGAGGTCCCAGGTCACAGCACAACAGTCAATCCAGCATCACTGTGTGTGCCTGTGTCTATGTCCTTGTCTTTTCAGTCCACTATCCCTGGACAGGGAAGGTGCAGACTCGCGGGCTGATTGTCTCCACTTAGCCTTTCGAAAGCGGTCACTCCACACAAAGATGACGTCTGCGGAAGATCCCAGCCTCGGTGTTGACTGCCTGACCCCCAACTTTTCAGAGTTCTAAGATGAGGGTCCACATGCCCCACTACAGAAAGGAGTTTCTGTTTTATTCTCTTCAAAACCATGGCCCACAGAGCTGTGAACAGAATGGAGTAATCACTACTTTATGTCACTCTCTACGGTGGCCTGGATATAACAATAGATGCTCACACCAGATGGTATCTAAGGGGAACCACTTTATATTTTGACTAGTGCCTGTACGGAAGCTCCAACTTTTTTGTGTGCAAGTTCTCCAGCTAACTTGGGAAAAAATTAGTCGTTAATTTACTGAATTCTGTCGCAGGGTCTCGGGAGCCCACGCCCAATGAAAATGCTTCTCCATCATGTGTGAAATGGCGGGTCTGCTTGCTTGAGGAATAGGTTCACTTCCTCTGATAAAGGACCACGTGCCTTCCTCCAGATTTAGTGCAAATGGAACCGTGGGAAGAGCTGATTTATTTAGTATTCCTGTCCTAAAGCTGCGAGGCGACATTTTGTAAATGATTAGTGGGAGAGAACGACTTGGTCCATGAAGAGATGCTGGCTACTGCGGATCTAATATTTCATCAGGATTTTACCCCGAATGACCAGTTAGAGGAAGACTGTGTCTGTGAAGAGGATTTAGAGGAAGACGTGATGTGAAACTGGAAATTCTCTCCCATTTCCGTCACCAGCCCTTCCGCTTCCTAACAGCTGAACTGGGTATATTCCCAAGATTGGCAACTTCCACATTGTCTAAGGAGGAGATTCCTTTTCATTGTGTGAGTTGAAAGCCCTCCCCCCATTTTTTTTTGTGATTTTTTTCTATCTCACAGTAATTGAGAAATCATTAAAAATTAGAATACAGGTTCATTAATTTAGAGGGGGAAAAAGAGACTATGATAATATCCAAAACATTTCTTTTCTTAGACTGCAGTCTTGACAGATGAGATAATTAACTCCAAGTCTCTGTGATGGTAAAATAGGAGACACCAAAGGAAAACAAGGAGATGTGGTATATAGTTAATTAATGAATGCCAATTATAGCTCAGGTAGAATTAAAGAAATGTCCTAAAAATGTAAGGGGACTTATTAAAAGAGGTCATGGATTAGGCCTGGGGGACCATATCCCTTTAAGACTACTCTTGCACTTTCCGTCTGGCCAGGACAGGCACAGGACAACCCCCACTCAGAAATATCATGGGTCTAGGACTCAATTGCATCCTGAAAATTCTGACTATGTCTGCAGAGAAAGCATGCTTCAAAGGTTGGCTCTCCAGTCCTTTGCAAATATAGCCAGACGAAAAGTTAGGTCAGACAGGAAGGAAGCAGGCGTACCCCAAAGTCTTCCTGTCACCACCTTGACTGCTCTGCATTCCAATTTTCAAAACTTCCATTTCTTGTCTTTCAGAATGTCTGCATTGGGCTTTGTAAAACCCATTCGGCTCTTTCCTGCGCTGGCTAATCACAACTTTAAACAAACACCCCAAAAGGTAAAATTAACTCCAAGATTGTTCCTCCAGCACCTGTTCAGGTGGCTCATCATAGAACTGTTTCAGCTCTTGCTGGAAGGAGTGAATGCATAGCTTGGCCTGAGGCAAGGAAAGGTGCTGACGTCAAAACAAGTCCACATGGAAAGCCAACTGGAGAAGGCTGACACCTTTGAGCTATATACCTGTATAAAAGTAATGATTCTTTTCAACGTTATTTTCTAGTATATCAGTGGAGGTTTGTATTTAACATTGAATTTAGATGATTTTAGAGGAAGCGGCGGACCTCTAACTTTTTGCACATTGTAGTATTTTTATTCCAGAAAACAATATATATTGAGCTTGCTTGTCGGTTCAGTAGCTGAGCTCCAATAAGCTTTGCTAATTTCATAACATTTGGAAGAATGTTTTGCCACTTTAGAGAGAATCCCTGCAAGTCTCCTTCTCGCAGATGGCAATAGATCATGCCCTACGCTAAAAGCCTCGGTGTCATTTGATATTTATGACACGGAGCGAGTAGTGGACTTAAAAGCCATTTCACGTGTCTTATTACTTCAATCACCTAATTTATGGGTTTCAGTTGCAGTTGTAGCCCGGAAAATATCTCCCCTGCCCTGATCAATACGAGTCTGGCTTCCTGTCCAACCTTCCGCGCGCCGTTCAACTCACCGCCTCTCCTGGTGTCTGCACGCTCTCCATTCTTCCTTCAGGTTCCATCATTCATGGAAATGCAAGCCTGAGGTGGAAAAAGAGTGTCAACAAGGCTGATGTGGATTGACTGGGCTTTTCCAGGTCTTAGCTGAACTTGTCAAAAGATATCTTAGTTATTATTAGTTGAGCAATCTTGCCCTAGGGAAGGGTAAGCTGTCAGAGACGTCCATGCTTAATATGTACATCTCTGGCTTCATGGGGGAGAGTCTGCAGGGAGCCGATTAAATACGGATGCGGTAAGGCTGGGCAAAGCACACTTAGCAAAAAGAAGAAGAAAGCCTTGCTATTCTCTGTTGCCATATTGGGCGCAAGATTTCCCCTCTTCCACAGTGAGAACTAATCTTGGCCTTCATGTGCCAGTCAGTCTCAGCCTCGTGATGGAAAGGTATTAGCGTGTTGATAAACTGCAGGGGCGTGCACAAAAGCATGGACTCTCTAGTGTCTAGTTCTAGGCCCGGTCGGTCTCTGCCGTGAGGCTGATGGAAAAGGCGATTGCTGTATTCCTTGATTTCAATAGCAAATGAGATTTGCACGCCCAGGTACACCTCACCTTTCCTGACCTTAGCTCCCAATCCTCATGGCGGAATTTAAAATTCATGCAAAACCCTCCACAGACAAGGCATTGGAAGACAACTTCTTCCCACAGCCTCTGCGGTACAATTCTTGGTCACTAGTGTGCAAGAATCAGGGTTTGTCTTTTGCACCCACACTCCTTCTTTGTTTCATCCCTCCCCAGGGGTCTTACCTGAAGACCCCTCCCCCTCTATTCTATGGCAGATCCTTAGGGTGCCTCTAGGATGCTGTTCTCATTCTCCTCTTGCTGCTTAGAGATGATAAGGGGAACCCCTCCCCCATCTCACTCATAAGTATGTGTTCTCTCCCCTTTGCATCTTGGATGTGGATACAAGACTCAATCCAGGCAAAAGGTGCTGGAAATGTCTGCGAAGGGATTCTGGGACTATTTTATTTCATGAAGTAGAGTCCCTGGAAGAAGTAACTCCCTTCTCTGGAGATGGTAATAGCAGCTTGTCACACCAAAGCCTGCTCACAAGAGGATCACCTTGCTCACACGAGGCCTGTGGCAGATGAACTCAGAGAAACCCCAAAGTCCTGGGCAGTACTATTCCTGGCACACTTTGCAGACGAAAGCTCGTGGGTTTTCACGTAAGGTGCATTCATCAGTGTGGCTAAATAGCCTGAGTCTCTAGCTCTGAGGTGACTAGACTTTTCTCTAAACTCTGATAGGGACCATTCCTTCTGGTTTTTTATTTTAATGATTTATTTTTATTTTATGTACATTGTTGTTTTTGCCTGCATGTATGTGTGTGTGAGAGTGTCAGATCTTGGAATAACAGACAGTTGTGAACTGCCACGTGGGTGCTAGGAATTGAACCTGGATCCGCTGGAAGAGCAGTTAGTGCTCTTAACTACTGAACTGTCTCTCCAGTCCTGAGACTATTCCTTCTTGATCTCCAACCCTTTGCATTAGATTAACTCTTCCTTTTGGGTTGAGAGGTTAAGGTAGAAGCTCCATGATCTGGGGACATTTGTAAGTTTTCTCACTAAAGGTGGCTATTGAGACTAAAGATGACAACTGTACTCTTTATAGTATAAGAATTCGATTTACAAATTATTTTATTACCTAGGTGTGTGTGTATGTGTGTGTGTGTGTGTGTGTGTGTGTGTGTGTGTGTATGCACATCTGTGGGTGCCCAAAGAAGCCAGAAGAGGGCATCAGATGCCCTAAAGCTGGAGTTGTAAGTAGTTGTGAGTCACTCAATGAGGGTGCTGGGAACTGAACTCAGATCATGTATTATGCTCAATCTGCTGAGTATTCTTTCATACACACACACAAGAGAGAGGGGGAGAGAGGGAGGGAGGGAGGGAAGAGGGAGGGAGGGAGGGAGGGAGGGAGAGGGAGAGGGAGAGGGAGAGGGAGAGAGATGATTCTTACTCTTATGATTGGAAGCTGGAAGGCTTTCTTGTACCCTCTAGCATCTCAAGAAGGCTTAGAGGGCATTTTGCTATACAGGAAAAGCAAACAAATCAGATCTAATGATACTGCAAGAGTGAAAGCATGCTACCTCTATGACAGTCATACCGTAGAATGGTTCAATATTAGAAAATACCTTGAAATAATTCCTGGATTTCAAGTTAAAGCTTAAAAATCACATCAGCATCCTTACAAATAAAAGGAAGACATTGTTGAAAGAAAGGATTTTTCTCTATTCCTCATAAAGCTCTCTGTAAGGCAGAGGAATGGCTACAACCTTCACATGGTTTGTAGGTAGCTAGATGGACATTCTGATAGCACATGCATAGAGCAAACATGAATCAGAAAATACAGGCCTGCATTTTAGTTCCTCTAACTGTGGTCTGCGATATCTTGACTTGTCCATTTACATTCCTGAATGTCAAGCGTGTAATTAATTAAGAGTAGTGATGGCCACATGGGGAGGGATGCTGTCAAACACATTCCCTGTAAAGCATCTAACATATACTGACTTTTCATAAAATTTTGCTGCTGTTGTTTCTAAGACAGGGTCTCAATAGATATTCTAGGTTGGTCTTGAGCTAACCTGTCCTTTTTCAGTAGTTTCCAAAGTGCTAGTATCAGAGGCACATGGCACTACACCCCGCTGTTAAGTAGTTATTTTAAAAAATACACCATTTAGTTCAGGGATTTGCCTACCCAAACATATGGACAAAGCAAAACAACAGCAGCAGAACCATCAGATAATATCTGAGCATGAGTTAATAAATAAGTCTTTGAAATTTCCTCAAAATAAGTTCACAGCCAAAGCACTTGCTAGTGGTGACCCTTTCAGATATGATCTTCAGTGGTGACAAATGAGAAGACTCCAAAGCCAGTGACACCCACTGCAATTGAAGATCATCTTTTCTTTGTCCTTCACATAGATGCAAAATAGGACCGGTTTTCCTTAGTCACTGAAGTCCCTTTAAGTACAGGAATGAGAAAAGGGAGAAATGGATGCCAGCTCTATGCTGGTCCAGTTGAATATGGACAGCTACCCAGTCTGGTGAGAACAAACCATTCATCTTCGTATTCCACAAGAGTTCCTACTCTCCCTTCCTTCTTTCCTTCCTTCCTTCCTTCCTTCCTTCCTTCCTTCCTTCCTTCCTTCCTTCCTTCCTTCCTTCCTCCCTTTCTTCCTTCCTTCTGAATTCTGAAGAGTCTCTTTCTCTGGTCTCAGTTTCCCATAAACCACCTATCCTGACTACAGTTTTAATTCAGATACCTTGTTATATCAACCAGCATCTTTAAAACGTAGTAGAGACCCACAAAACAGGGCTTCTGAGATTTCTGTCTGAAAGATCTCATCTGAAGAAGTTTAGTATCATCAACAAATTTCTAGAATTCTCTCTGAATTCTGTCAGTGAGTGACCATGTTCTTGTTCTGCTTCAGTTTCTTCTAAGTTTTCTCGAAGCAATCATCAGAGCGTACTGCTCACCTGTTAGCCACAGCAAGCCATGACTAGGTCTTGAGTAGCTTGCAATCTCTTGCTGTGTCCTGTGCACATCAACTTTCACTTGTGACCCGAAGATATTTTTTCTTTTTTCTTCTAGGTGCCCCATCTGGGGCGTGTGAATTTAGCTTTTCTATATTTAAATCAAACTTTCTTACACACAGGCACTTGGGCCACAGATGCTCTCTTGTAGGCTAAAATTATTTAAAATTATTTCTTGCTAAAAATCTCGAGCAGACCACATCCAGGGGACTATTAGTAGAAGCAAATTAGTGTTATCAAAATCTCTCTTTTTTTTTCTGATTGTATATAGCCAGAAACTGAGGGAGTCTAAAAAATGTATAGAACAGAATAATTTTTGTTGTTCTACCAGGGGTAACTACTACGGACAGCTCATTTCACTTGCTTCCCATCTTTCCTGTAGCATACATATTTGAGGTATATATATATATATATATATATATATATATATATATATATATTTATGCTCCTATATCTGCTTATTTATAGAGGGAGTTGGGGGGAGGGAGTGAGGCAGCCTTAGTTTTTCTCAAACTTTAAAGTTTACACATGTGTGTCACTCCAGTTTGATTTAGCAAGTCCCTAATTATCATTTTTGTCTTATTCGTTTTGTTAATATTTTATTAGGAGTTCAGAAAGTCTTAGGAATCTGATTGATAGTTTTCTAAATCTTCTACTGTGTTAATAACCCACTTAACCAATTCTTCTAGGAACACAGGGGAGTTACATACCTAAAATTACAAACTTCCCACATAAAAACTAAGAAACACTTGGGGCTGGAGAGATGGCTCAGTGGGTAAAGAGCTTTTGCTGTGCAAGCAAATAAATTCAGACCACAGAACCCACATAAAAAGCAGGGTGTGGCTACATGAGTTCCTGTAATCCCAGGGGAGAGGAGATGAGAGGATTGTGTGGTCTGCTGGCTGTCAGTTTACCAGAAGGTTCAGTGGGAAATCCAGTCTTCAGGGTGTATGGCATAAAGTGATACAGCAGGACACCTGATGTCCCCTATTGGCCTCCATACTCACAAAGGTACACACACACAAAGAAAAGAAACACTTTTGATATCAAGATGTTAATTTTTGTAAAAATCTAATCCTTGATCTTGGAGACCTCAAACATGTAAGAACTGATCTTTAAAGATGGTCAATTCCAGCTTTCCTGGTTTAGAGATAGAATCAGTGTGTGCAAAGTCAATCATTAATCCCTGTGTCTTTGGATATCCCTAGATAGCTTCCCAGTGGAACCCAAAACACAAATTCTGGTAGTAGTGGTTAAGACAGCCTCTCTTTTATGGAGATTAAGGATCGAGAGAGAGTCATTGGTTAAAACGCTAATTTGCTCTCCAAGGGACTTTCTTTCTTTAAGAAAAATTTATTTCTTTATCCTGTATGTGTGAATGTTTTGTGTATGTGTGTGTGTAGGACAAAGACAACCTTAGATGTCAATCTTCAGGTGCATCCACCTTATTGTGAGGCAGGGTCTTTCACTGGCCTGGAACCGAGTATGCTAGGCTGGCTGGTCATTGAGCACTGGAGATCCATGTGTCTCTACCTGCCCCATACTGTTTACACACATAAGCGATCATGGCAGCTCCTTAAATACCGACTCTTGGGAGCTAAGTGAAGTTTTCATGCTTCCAACATTTCCCATCTGAGCTGTCATCCTAGCCCTTCTGTATTTTCTTAACAAGTTGTGGAAAATCACATAAACTTTATATACAATTTAAAAAGCATTCTGGGTTTTCTTTCTTTTCTTTTTTGGATTATTTTCTCATCCTAAGACTATAAAAAAATCTTCATTTTATTTTATTGTTCTTTTAAATTTTGGAACTTTGGCAGTGTCCCTCTGTGCCGCATGTTGAAATATCAGGCTCCCAGAAGGCTGTGCATCACTCCATGGTCCTAGTCTTTGGCTTCGTCACTAGCATATCTGCTTCAAAACCGCATGGAGACCCCGTAAGCAGCAACCACGTGGCTATGGACGAATAAGTAGCTGCTAGCTTGGTTTAGGTCATCAAAGTTGTTCTTGACATTAAGTAGGCCAATTGTCTTAAATTAACTGTAACAAGATGACCAGGGTGAGGCCAGTGTGAACTGTGGTGCCCTTTCACAAATGGCAACAAAAAGACCCTAATACTGTCAACGTTTGGGCGAGCACCAAATGGGGTATGTTTTCATGAGTATTTTTCTACTTAAATTCTTAGTGTCTCATATATGAACGTATGTAATTGTTCTCTTGAAAGTGAAAGCAACCCTTTCATTGTGGATGGGGACTTTTGGAGAATGTCGTTTGAAAGTATGCGTTGAGAAATAGTTTCTAATCCTTTACTTTGGTATCTCGTTTGTCCTAGAAAACAGAAGGCAGCTTCATAGCTATTGTTGAAAAAGTAGGATTTCAGTGACGATCGAAACAAATGTCAGTCTGTCAAAGAAGCTTCTGTTTTAACGAATGTATTCCACGCTAACAGAGAGGTCAAGGGAGGTCCAAGAGTTTTTCATTTCTGTGGAAATTCTCTCTGTATTAAAATGGAGTCTACAGGTGGGTGAAGTAGAAGGCTCTTGACAGCCCTCAAACCAACCCGTTCTCCCGTGACTGAACCAGGGCTTTCGGCAGGAGGGTAGGAGGGAAATGCTTAGAGAATCGCCCCTTGAAGCCCACATTCCAAGCGGAAGATCGGAGCTAATGCAGCTCTCCCATTGTGGTCTCTGTGAGTGAGACAGTACACTGTTGTTCACTCTCAGCATGGCCAGGTATGCAACAGGCAGAAAGGAGGCAAGACCAAGAAACTGTAATCCTCAAAACCCTTTACAGGTGACTGCAGCATCATAGGGCTTAATGAAGTCCCCCTGTGTGTCTTTTGATTTTCGGAAAAGCGTATTCAACTATTTATTTACCTACTGCTATGCTAGGTGTTGAGTCCTGGGCCCTGTGCCATTCTGCCATTTCTGGAAAAACGTATTTGTAAGCTACTGAAATTAGAGGGAAATCTTATGTTGTCTGTAAGACACTCCCTTGGAAGATTATTTTTAAAATTTCCCCATGTCTAGAGCCATCTCAGAGGTTTTCCTTAGTCAGGATTCATAACATTTATAGAAGATGACAAGAAAGTGACTCTGGCTCTTAGGTACTGGGTTATCGATACGAGAAAAAAAGATTATCTTCTTCTCTTCAGTGTGCTTTGTCTGAAATTTCAGAGTTGAAACTCAAAAGTGGTTCTCAAGTAGTCTAGGGGCCTTGGCATCCACCACTGGTGTGTGCTCCCTACTCTGTGCCCATTAGATGCCAGCTATATTGCTTATTGCTTCTTCCTTATAGAGATTAATAATGCCTAGCAACACCACAGAGAATCTTGGCCCACGAGTCATCCTTAATGCATCAAACCATTTCTCTCTCTCTGTCTCCCTCTGCTCAACTGCAAAAATCTAGCTGTTATTACAAATTAATCAATGCTGTCATAGTCGATAAAATCTGATCATCTGAGCTCCAGACTTCAACTGGCCACCTTCTTCCTGATAGGGGACATAAGGTTAGAAATTTCAATGTAAGGCGGACTTTAGAATCTAGTGGAAATCCTCAAGAGTGGTTTTTCTATCACCTGTAATGTTCTGAGCAACTGTTCCCTCAGGCAATGACAGCTGTGGATTGGATCTTTGTGTTCTCATTCGTCCTTGGCTGCCTATAACTGCACAAAAAGGCTCCACACGGTGGGTCAAGAAAACATCATCCTTTGTGGAGAAAGATAATTGTGACAATTATGAATACTTGTTCAATACATGTTCCTGTGATGAAGAAAATCTCCTGTGTTGTCCAACATGGCGGCTGCCAGCTATGGGACACTTGAAAATTAGTGATTGCCACAGAAGGTCCAAGCTTCTAATTTTATTTAGCTGCCAAGAATAGACTCTAAAGCCGCTATGCATCTCTAGTGTGGCTGCTACTGTGCAGGAAAACTCTCCAGAGCACTGCTATAGAAGCTGTCTAGCCCATTTCTGATTGCAAATTAGTTTTTTAATTAAAATAGTTGATACTCTTTTATAACAAGGGGCAGGGAGATGCTGGCGCCAGCTGGAGCACTTGCTGTGCAAGTCTGATGATCTGAGTTCCAGAGCGGGATCCCATGGTGGAAGGAGAAAGCCTGTCCTCCAAAGTTGTCCTCTGATGCCCCCCACAAGTGCTGTGAGATGTGTGTGTGTGTGTGCGCGCCTGCGCGTGCTACAAAAATTTAATTTAAAAGCCTGGAGTTGCGGCATGCTTTGGAGATGTGTGACAGGTGACACGTCACAAACAGGTGATTGCTGTTTGACTGTGGCATGGGCCTCATAGGCTCCGAGTTTAACCTAGAAGGTGACTCTTCCTTAAGGCTATGGCACCTTAAGGAAGTAGAGCCTCACTAGAGGAAGTGAGTCACTGGAGCCGGGCCTTGACTTACACGATAGCCTGGCTTTACCTCTTGTCCTTGATGCTTCCAGGGTGTAGATGCAATAGGACTGGTCACCCGTGTTCCTGCTGCTTTGCTTTCCTGCCCTGGACTTAGAGGGTCTCTTAAATTCCTGTAACCCCCCAAATTTCTTCTTCCCCCAACTTGCTTTTTGGCAGGCCATAGCAACGAGGAAAGTAGCTAGCCAAGTGGTATGATAAAAACACAGAATTTTAAAAAGTAGATTGGTCATGTGGACATGCGCACACAATCTAGACACAATTCTTTTTGTAGATATACGGGTCATCAACACGAACGGACTGCGTCAGTAAGCTGTGACATTCTGTCTTTTACAGCAGAAGCTCTTGCCTTCGGTCATTGTGGTTCTATATCATCTGGCACCCAGAAAGAATTCAAAGTGACTTTTTCTTTAAAAGAAAATTAATAGTGTATCAGGTCTTGCATTTATAGGGAACACCACTTGGGATCTGCTGAGGGAGAGAGACACACAGGGAAAGGAAAGAGCAGCTCTTTAACACGTCCTTGCTCCTTCTCCAGCAGGCTTGCTATTGCCTTACCAGCCCACTGATATTTCAAAATGGCACCTTGAATCCCTCAAGGTCCCCTTTTGCTCTCCTTGTATTTCAGAACACGTTATTCAGCACGGAGCATCCTAATAGAGTTGGATGTTACCGAGTCACTTCCTCATTCTCTGAAATAAGGTTGGAATACTGGGATATTTGAGGTTCTGGGTTTTGACTCCTAAAGCACCCCTCTTACCTATACCCACCCAACTGGATCCATGCTATATTCTCAAATATTAATTTCTGTATTTACTTATTATTAGTCATTGCTCAGACTCCGCCAGTAGGTTTGTGCTATGGATGTGCTGCTTGCTGCTAAACTCCATAACTCAATGCAACCCCGGGAGCTTGTTTTCTGCTTAAATATTTCACTCAGTGTGGTCTAAGCATGGCCAAGATCATCTCAGAACGCTTTACTCCACCGAACACCCTTAACTGCTCTTGCTCTCCGGTATCTACTTTTACTTCTGAGGTTCTACTGTGCCTTAACCTGAGGTTTTGATGATTTTCTCTCTGGGCTTACCTCTCCCACCTCTTTGCTGTTGTCCGTGCCATGAAGAAACTGCTGCTGTGGCCTTCACTTCTGAAGAGACTCTTTCTTGTCACCCCCGTAGATTCTGTCATCCTTGTCTCCGTCGTTGTTTTCTGCTTGCGGTACTTTGAGCAAGGCTTTATATTTCTTTTTTTCTATTGGCATTCGGGAAGTCAATTTCAAGACTCCAGTTACTTTTCTTTCTCTTAATTTTAGGAAGCCCTTGGCCTTCGTTTCCTTAGCACTGTGTCTTTAATTTTGCCCCCGTTATCTGCTTCTACAAATAGCGTTGGAGAACGATGCTTTTAGATGCCGGCTACAGATGTTTAGGATTTTTATTTCGGCTTTTCATCTCATGCTACATTGAAAATAGCTCTTCAGGCCACTCTTCCAAATGGCTGATTCGCTCGTCAGCTCTTAGGACCTTTCCTGAGATTCTGACATGCAGAACTATAATCTGAGACTCATGACACATGGGTATCACTGCTTCAGCAAATTTCAATTCTCCGTCTTCCTCACTTGTTTTCATGAAGCGGTAAACACCCATGAACATGCTAGCGAAAGCAATAACCAAACATACGATCGCTTCATACAAGCCTAAGTGTTTCCCTTTTATTTTGTGCTTATTCCTCCCGCTCTCTTGTCTTAAACTTTGTGTTTATTTTTAATTTGCTTTTGGAAACTTCCCTCACATAGATATACGTTTAAAATAAATGGCCTATTTTAATGAGTTTTATAATTTACCTAAAGAAGATGTAATCTCCTAGGACTTCCTATTTTCAGTTATATTGGCATTTTGAAATTTATCCAGATTGCTTATCTATAGGCTATTCATTCGTTTTTCTACTACATAATTTTTAAATATGTTGATTTCATTATTTGTTAATCTACATTCCAGTTAACGACATCTGACTTGTTATATTAAAGAAAGGATAAGCCTTCAACTCAGAGCATATTGAAGAGAGAAGGCATTGGTACAATATCCTAGAGGTCAAGTCAATTGTTTGAGGACTTGAAAGGGACCATGGAGACAGTTGGCTTTTGCCATCTTCTTGGGGTACAGAAAGAACAGGGATGGCATGGTCAGTGGTTCAGGTGCTTGCGATAGTGAAGTGCTCCACTTTCGGGGCAATCGTCAGAGCCCCATTTCTGTTTTCTGTGTTCCCTGCTCAGCTGGCAGCTGTTGTTGGAGCTGGACCATTTGCTTGGCCGTTTTTCTTTCTGAACTTCCTATGGGCATCATGCAACCCATGTTGCTGGCTGGATGTCTGGGGAATACAGTGTGTTGTGATTTTTCCACATGGGAGTAGGTCTGGAAGAGAGTCCCTAAGTGCCTGAAATCTAATGCAGCCGTGTAAGGGCTCTGCAGGAGCACGTGGGACTGCCACACCAGGGGCCAGTGAACACTGACACCAACAACTGTGTGGTGATTATTATTCTTTCCTAATATTAATTCTGATGTACTCAGAAATTGAAGACACCACATTCTCCCTAGCATTTTACAGTACAGAAGACTCTTCAGTTCTGCCAGTCGCACGGGTACAGGCAGTAGATTCGTGGGTGCAGGCTTACTTTGCATCTCCCCAGTTGCTGATGGGGCAGACCGTCATTTGATACATTTATTTTCCATATACTCTGACTTATACTCAGTTTGTTGTTGTTGTTGCTATTGTTTTGAGATAGGGTTTTACTCTGTAGCCCAGGCTGGTCAGGAACTTGCTATATAGCCTAGGCTGACCAGAAACTCATGAGCATCCTCTTGTTCAGATATCCAAAGGGCTGAGGTCACAGGCATGGACCACCAGGCTCTGTCCAATTAAAAAAAAGTGTTTTTTTTACTTTCATATTCATTGTGTTTTTCATTATCATGTTCATCATTATAAGGGCAGAGTAGCTTGTATTAGGTAAATATTCCCATGAACAAACAAAGGTAAATGTGCTAAGACCAAAAATAGCTAAAATATTAGTGATAGGGATGAGCATTTACTTGTCTGGGTTATATTGCCTGCTCCGGGATAAACTGTACCAGATCAGAGGAAGCAGCTCCAGAGCACACGACCTCATTACATCTCACTATTTACCTCAGGCTGATCTTAAATTCCGGTCTCCCAGCAATCCCATCCCAGCCTCCCGAGTGCTGGAATGACAGCTTGTTCTGAATCATTGTTAGAATGAGTTCCATGTGCAAAAATCCAACAGGGATTCATTCATGATTTTTCTCAGCATTTTAAGTACTTCTACCCCTAAGTCAGTCAGAGTTCATTGTTGTAGATTGTGTGAGCTACAGGCCCAGTTTTGGTTTGGTTGAAATGACTATCTGCTTGTTAGAAAACTATTGCTAACCAGCCAGTTACCCATAGTAATTCAAGTGAGACTTTGGTTAGTCACTTTCCAGTTATCTTTGGACTGGTTCTTAGACCTCCTGCTGTGTACACTTGTTTATTTGTTTGTAGGTTTGTGTGTGTGTGTGTGTGTGTGTGTGTGTGTGTGTGTGTGTGTGTGTGTGATGGTGCTGTAATGATTTAGTGATTAGAGTTTTTTGGTTTTTTTTTTTTTTGGATTTTGCAAGAGTTCTTCCTGGCTTTCTTTCCTGGCCATTTTTACATGTTCAGTTTCCCATACCAACTTTAGTTCAACTTGTTTAACTCCCTAAAATGGCTCTTTGGTGTTTTTGTGAAGATTGCATCAGGCTGATGGAATCTTCAGGTTAACACAGAAGAAATGCACAGCTTTACAGTGCTGAGTTTGTCCCACTAACTTGGGACTCTCAAGAATGATTTAAAGTTGCCCTCCTATAGGCATTTGCACATTCCTCATTAAACATAATCTTAAGACAGTTTTTCTCTGTGATGGTTTCCTCCCTGTGTCTTGTGTCTTAGATATGTCTGTCCACCTGCTTTCGTGGATTCATTGTTCACAGCCAAGTCAGAGCTCAGTCTAGGTGCTCATCAACAAGAGAATGGACACAGAGGTGGCACCCACAATAGAGTACTATTTGGTTATAAAGACGGAGAGGCTGTCACGCTTAGGGAAATGGAGGAAGAGGTTCTCAACATAATAAGCATTATCTAGCCTCAAAAAGACAAAAACCAACAAAAGAAGATTAGCCGATGACAGATTCCATAAGACTGTAAGCCAGAACCAATGCCTTAGTCACCCCCTTTCTTTGAAAGAGATGAATTTGACTCAGAGATTTCAAAGGCTGTCCCTCCCCCTCAGGTTCAGGGCGAGAGAGCTTGTTTCATTTTGCTTTTAAAGGTTGGACCTCTTTGGTGTTTTGGGGGAGGGTGTAGAATGATAGAGTCCAGCAGAGGGATCTTACAGAACAACTGGATGGTGCCTCCATCCAACAGGCTTTGAGGTTAGAGCATTTCACCCAGAAGACCTATTCTCAAGCTCTAGGACCTGGTGGAATTTGTCTTGTCTGGTTTTGGGCTTCTTTAAGCCACCCTGTCTCAGATATTCTGTTATGGTAGCCTGAGCCGAGCAAGTACAAGCAGCAAGAGCATTGCTTTTATGTCATAGTTATGTAATTGGTTCATTCTGTTTTGAGAAAGGAGTGGGGAGAGCGATCGATTCGTACATAGATGCCATCATCTTCAGCTGTGGGACAACCAAGACATCTAACCAACTCCGTGGTTTATTTATGGATCCACTTGTCTTGGTTTCTGATGTGGATTGTACTGATTTCTTCAATCAGTGTACGGGTGTGCCATTTTATTTTCTCTTTCAATGTTTAGATGGAATACTTTGATATTTTTCTTACCGTGGCTATTCAATTTTATATATTCTGTTATTGAGGATAACTGTGATTTCTAGTGTGTTTACTACCATAACAAAATGTGAAGCCAGCAGTGCCGTTACCCACATTCTGAACAGCCTATGACTTTGTTCTTTCTCTCACTGAACTCAGCATATACCCTACGAAATTTATTTTATATTTTAGCTCTTGGTGGAGACAAGTTGTACTTACTAGTTCTCTAGATCAATGCTTTTGTTTCTATATTTTCTGTGAGGTTTAATAGTGGGTTTCCTCCATTTTTTCATTATGCAAACATCAAATCTTCTTATATCATGTGTAGCGACTCCATTTGGAATCCTGTAACCAAATGTGAGAATCCGGAAAGTTTTGGCAACAGAAAGGGGTATTTGAATGTGTAATGAGAAACTAACAATCAAATGCGGAGTAGATACAGGCTGTTTCTGGCAGTGTGCAGCTGTATAGCACACATAGAGCAAAATGTACACGTAGTGTGTTCACAACCAAGGATGCAGCAATGCACTGTGTGTGATGTGATGCCATGCACATTACATCCTTGCTTGTGAATACACAACATGCACACTTTGCCATGTGTGTGCTCACACCACACAGGGCCAGTTAGCACAGCTGGAAACACATGTACTCAAATTTTAGACCACCACACGTTATTAAATAGTTAAATACATGTTTTACTATATATACAAAGTTTTCTAC
The DNA here is from genome assembly GCF_982192425.1 of Myodes glareolus. NCBI lineage: Eukaryota > Metazoa > Chordata > Mammalia > Rodentia > Cricetidae > Myodes > Myodes glareolus. The sequence continues at coordinate 65,385,611 of NC_142039.1, forward strand.
TCCTAAAGAAACTTACTTCATGGTTTAATTGTGGAAAACAAAATTCTTTAACATTTTTCTACTATTACCCCTCAGCAGGTGTATATTTGGTTTGTAGTGTATCAGACAGACAAGCACTTCTGTCTCACTAGTGTATGAATTTGCTTTCGTCATTAATAAAATGGCAATATTGTGTGTCCGCTAAAGGATTGCTTTTATAATTAATTTCTTGATTTATAACAAGATACTTGATTTATATACCTCCTTTGTATGTCTGTACCCTTGGGGCTCATTTGGGCAAAAAGGGGCTCATTTGGGAAAAATTTTCAGAAAGCTCTGAGCTATAGGACTTTCTGAGCTGACCTCCTCTGGTCCTTACTCCCAGCTGACCTCCTCTGGTCCTTACTCCCAGCTGACCTCCTCTGGTCCTTACTCCCAGCTGACCTCCTCTGGTCCTTACTCCCAGCTGACCTCCTCTGGTCCTTACTCCCAGCTGACCTCCTCTGGTCCTTACTCCCAGCTGACCTCCTCTGGTCCTTACTCTCAGCTGACCTCTCTGGTCCTTACTCCCAGCTGACCTCTCTGGTCCTTACTCCCAGCTGACCTCTCTGGTCCTTACTCCCAGCTGACCTCTCTGGTCCTTACTCCCAGCTGACCTCCTCTGGTCCTTACTCCCAACTGACCTCTCTGGTCCTTACTCCCAGCTGACCTCCTCTGGTCCTTACTCCCAGCTGACCTCTCTGGTCCTTACTCTGTAACCTTTCCTCATCTCCCCAGTTCTTCCCACTCTCCGTGAGTAGCTTCTGGATATGCATCTTCTCTCCAGTGCTCCATGGGCTATGTCAAAACTGGCATTTAAGCCATCCATAGAATTTTTGATTTCTACAGATGGATTTTCATTTCTAAAAGCCCATTTCCTCCACATTTTTTCTACTCTCAATAATTTCTTAATGAATGTTTCGCCTTATATTGAATATTTTTCATTTAAAATCATCACATGTAGCCATGACATATATCCCACCAATCAAACATCTGCAGTTTTTGTGAGTCTAAATCTGTTGTCTCTTATTTATGCAAGCTGATGCTAATAGCAGTGATTTTGCTAATTTTGTTTGTGTTGATTACTTGATCTTAATCATGGCGATTCCTCCAGGCCTGATGTGTTACTGAATCCTGTGTGACTCTCCCTCCTTAAACCTCTGAGTTTAGTCCATTTGCTTAGCCTGATTATTGCCTTGCTGGACTTTTTCTAGTAAGTTCTACTTACCTCACGTTTCTTTTTACTTGCAGTTTTTTTTTTTGATTGAATGATTTCTGTTCTGTTTTACTTAATTTATTCTCTAACACTCAAATCTACATGATTTCTACCTATAAAATGGTTTTCAGGGAACTTCTACTGTTCCAGATGGCGTCACAAAAATTATAAGTCAAATTAACTCCTTCATCTGTATCCAAAAAAAGATGGCGCCTGGACTTTAAAGGCGTGTGTCTGGGCCTGTCTTTCCCTGGGCTCCCTACTGAAGATTTCTGATTCCCATTGTCTGGCTGCTCTTTGGCTTCTCAGTGTTTCCAGTCTGTTCTACATCAGTGCAGCGCTTCAGCTCCATAGCCTCGGCTGCTGTGGGCCCTGGTCTAATTCTTTGTGTGCCCTAACCTGACTCTTCACTTCTCCCACCTCAAATGAGAAAATTTAACTTTTGTGTTTCAAGCAGTATCTATCAGTATTTCTATGAAGTCTTTCCAGAAGAACTTTTTCACCATTTGTGAAGCCAATCATACCTCCAAGAATTATTTTGAGACAGTGAATCCTCCACGCAGTGGCCATTCATGATGGCTTGCTGGGGACCTCTGAATTTTTCCCAGTAATTACTTTTCTCATATTTAAGATATTCACTAGTTTTTAACTGCCACTCTTGTTCAATAAACTCTTGTTGTCTTTCCAAATATGCATGTATCTAATGAATCCTTTTTAGCTACAATTTTCTGTTCAGTTTTGGAGTGTGTCTGAGAACCCCAGACAGTGGAGAATGAAGCAGCAATCCTGTCTGTGTGTAGCCAGTGCCATGGTAAGGGAGAAGAAAGGCTATCACTTAGAATCTGTGTGTGTCAGCTTCCCTCAAAGGCATGGTTTTCCCTTTGGCCAAAAATGCAACAAGTATTTCATTCTTTCCTTATTCTATGCTCAGTTACTAAACGTTTGTACAAACCTCTTTTAAATCACTCCATGCTTTCTAGTCTTCCGATTCTAATCCCCGCAGGCTAGGTCTCACTAAGGTCTCATTTCACTAAGAAAGAATCTTCGCTCTTTGTGGACTTAAGTGGTCTTCAAAGGAAATTACTTCCAGAAAGTTCAGCTCAAAACTCAAGATTTCAAGTCCAAGTTTAAGGGAGTCTTCCAGGATAAACCACACGGTGTGTGTCTGTAAACACATGCATACACGTGCAGCATCATGCCTGTATCAACCTATAAGTTAATAGAGACTCACAAGGCACTACACTCTGTAAAAATTGCTCACTTTTAATATGTATCTCATTTTGAGGTGAGTTTTTCTAGCTTTTGGAAATTATCATCTTTGATTTTTCAAGTGCAAGTGTAGATTAGTTAATTTATTTCTTTTATATCATTTGTGTGAGTGTGGCGAGAGCGAGATTTTGTTTATGCCACCTGTCATTTCAAACAGAATGCCCACTTTAGAGTCCACGTATTTTTCAACCTCCTGGTTTAATCTATCCTTTCCCCCCAGTGGGACGTCTCTCGCTCGATCCCTCTTCTTCCCCAAAATGACCCTGGCCAATCTGCTCAACGCTCCCTTGAGTTGCTGCATACCATAAGATGCAGCTAAGGAAACGGTGCTCTTGAGCCCTTCCACAATGAACCTCGTGTTCAGAGAGGAATGCCAGTAGAGGAAATTCCCAGCTTGTGCTGGGGGAGTTGTCATTGCTGTAGGATAGGAACATTATTGTCCTGTCTCTCTTGTTGATTCTGCTCATGTGATCTGAGTACTCAAACACTGGTCCTGGTGTCACAGTAAGATGGGCTCTATCTACATAATCCTGCAAATACCTAAAATGCTCTTAGTTTTCGATGAATGAAAAGTAGTGAAATATTTTCTTTGCGACACTCCTTTGAGCTCTGTTAAATACCAGAAGTGTAGAGGATGCTCATTCAAGGCCACCTTGCCCAATTATTTCACGCTAGAATGAAATCCCCTCTACCCAGGAGTTCTCTGAAGTAGGATGAATACCATCAAATTCTTTAATGGATTCCTAAACACATGCTTCCATTTCCTCCCACAGATAATGCAAAGTGTACGGATCCCCGTGGAGCACCTCTTGTGATTTCCTGTTCTGTCTCCACCTGAGGGTGCTTTCCTAAGGATTTACCCCCTGAATAGGAGCTGGCAGTCCATTAAGTAGGCACCTCCTAGTTCTGCAGTATTCCAACGGTGTCAGCGACAGCTGTGAATGAGAGGAACGCGTACCATACAGCTTATGGGGCTCAATATGTTACTTCTGTTTATTCAAAAGACCACCTGTGTTTCTGGGGGAGATTGGAGATGCTCCAAAAGCGAATGAAGATGCAGCAGACAGGCACGGACCCTTCAGAGCTGTAAGCCCGAGCATCACTGTTTTAGGTTAAACATACCGTGACAGCCTCGTGGGAAACTGCTCCCAGAATGCAGAGCGCAGCATTCTGGGTTAGAATATTCGTTAACAAATAGATAGTAAAAACATCCAGCTCTCTCTCCATACACGTGCAGGAGTACAGCATTACAGCTATCACGGTGAGGGGAACATGATAGAGGCAATGGGAATTATACTGTAGGTGAGAAACAAAATTACTCCAGGTGTCCAGTTTTTTAAAGCTGGATTTTCCTGTTTTGGCTTTTTTACGTTTGTGGAGGGACTTTTGTTAAGTGTTTATATATATATATATATATATATATTAACATTATTATATATTTATATATATAACATTTATACCATGTATATATGCACCATGTTTTGTTGTTTCCTCTTGAATAATCACTTTGTATTCTTACTGAGGGAAACTGAGGCACCTCAGAGTTTTTCAGGGCTTCTTGTTCGTTAAGAACCCACTGTGGTGATTTCTGACATTAAGGGAGAGTGTGGAGGGCAAAGGCAGATAAATAAGCAGTAGATATACTGACTGAGTGAACGGACCAGTTACGGCCGTGATGGCCTGGAACTGGAGAGTTACGCAGCCATAATAGCATCAGGTTGCTCTGTGTGAATCGTGTTGGGGCTTTAGGAGGAGCCTGGAAAGTTTCCTCATTCCTTACGCTCTCACGAATGCTTCGTGTCAGTGCTGAATCCAGCCCTTCAAAGCCTTGTGGCCTACTCTACGTCAGGCTTCGATGACATGATGTGCTGGACTCTGCCTTGTGTGTGTGTGTGTGTGTGCTGCGTGTTTCTGTAATTCTCAAAGAATTCAGTGACTGTTTTTCTAAACACGAATTTGAGTAAAGAAGCAGAGTAGAAAACATTAGATAGATTTTTTTTTTAATTACAAAATCTAGACAATTCCTTTGAGAAAGCCAGCACTGGGGTAGAATCCAGGCTCGGTGGTGTTTTTTTAGTGGAAGGCAGAGAACAACACACAGGAGATCAAACTGTCATGGAAGAAAAGTACGGACAGTGTGATGTCAGGAGACGAGACACTAAACACCTAGCTTTCCTGTCTGCTCTCCCGCTCTATCTGTACTTTTAGCATGACGTTGTTGACGTGATCAGCCACACAACGTGTATTTGTGTGGATGGATCCTGGGCCAGCACAGCTGAGCCGTCTTGTCATGGCTAGTTAATTGGGGGTAAAGAAGAAACACCTAGACCTGCCTATCACAAGTTTCCCGATTGCTCCTCGCCCAGCAGGTCTACCTGCAAGTGGGTTTAGGAGCCCAGGTCTACCGTGAGAAGGTCACTGTGGGTATGACAATCCGCTATCGAAGCGCTCTGCATCCATGATTCTGTAAGTAAAATCCCAGTTGGTCTTTTCTCCTGCTTCTGTCTTTGCTGATATAACCTGCTAACTGTTAAAAAGCGGGAAAAAGAAACGCACTCGGATTTTTTTTTTTGTTCTTTTTCTCCTTGCTTTGTATTCTTCCTTAGAAAAAATAAAAGGCATTTTTTTTCTGTACTTTAAACCAAAATTATTTGAACAGTATTTCTCAAAGCGAGCTGAGGAGCCAACAGTCTCCAGAGTGTGTATCTGAGTATTAGAAATGTCAGGTTTGGATCCCATACCTTGGGCCAAGTCGGTTGGAAACCTTGAGGTGGGAATGAGAGGTGTGTTAAAGAGTTCTCTAGCTGGATTTCATGAACTGAGTTGGAGGAGCTTGTGTGGGCAGTAGGAGATTGACTTTTGTGTTTGAGTCTATTCAAGCAGGTTTGGCTGGATGGTCTGAGAGAAGAGAGGTCAAGGGACCAGCAGGGCTCAAAACAAACAAGAACGTGGGATTCTGCAGACCTGGAGAGGGAGGGTGCCGATGATGGACTTTGTGCTTGGAGGACGGAGCCGATTCCATGAAGGCGCTCTTGAAGATACCAGGCCTCCTAAGGACTTCCCACAAGACACCTGCCGACAGATGACCAAGCCTGTGATCTTAAGAGGAGTGTGGAAGGCCCTGGTTGTTGCCTGTGGATTGAAATCTGTGGATATGGTTACTAGAGCTACCCAATAAACGGAGTGCCTTGTGAGCTTGTCTGGTAGCCAAAACAGAAAGGCAGAGGCCCCTTCCCAGGGTCAGTGAACCGTGTCAGCCCAGGCTTTTCAGACAATCCCAACAGAAATGAGTCAAATTTCTGTCCTATGTTTCAATTCCAATTTTCTTCCAATCCTAGCTGGTGGAAAAACTTCCAAAAAGTAAATAAAGCAGAAACTTTAAACGTGTCTCAAAGAAGCTGTTGATAGCCACTGTACATGAAGGGATGGCAAATAAGTATCTCTCCTCCGCCCTCTTTGTCTTTAGTAAAAACAGAAATGTCTTAATGTCCAATACTTCTGAGGAAACACTCTTTGGAAGTTTTTAAATAATCATTCTGGTTAACTGGCTGGCATGAAGGGAAATGGGTTTCCTGGTTTGCCTCTGTATGAAGAGAGGAACACACACACACACACACACACACACACACACACACACACACGGGGGGGGAGGGAGGGAGACTGAAACTATGTATAGAGAATAAGAGAAAATTAAGGCACCTTGACAATGTGACTGGTGTAAACTTGTTCCTGGAAACCTCTGCATGTTGAGGAAAGCAAGCAGGGCAGGAGGCAGGACCTGCGGTCCCAGCCCAAGTGTGGGTCCTCAGGCAGGTGAGTTTCTGCTTCTGTGATGTGGTTCATTATTGCTAAGGCTTCTTCTCATCAGAGGGGTTCTGCTTGGGCATTGTTTGGGGAGGAGGGCCGTTTCCGGTTAGGATATAACCCTAACACATCTGAATTCCTTCATGCTATTCCCTTTCTTTCTTGCAGCCACTTCTTTATAGGTGGTAAATGTTACAAGAGAGGGACTGAATATGTCTAGTTCTTCCAGGTCCCTGTGACTGGAAGGCAGATTGGCATTGAGATGTTGGCCATGTTATGGGAAGAAAGAGGAGCGCTTGTGTTTTCTTTCCATAAATGACATTTAGTTTCATTCCATGAGAGAAAGCCCTTTATTTTAATTTTTGAAAAGTTGTGCTTTTAAGGCAATATAGAATCATGAAGTCTGAGGGAGAGATACGGCTCTGATGGGATATGGGCCAACATTCACTTTGCTTCAAATGCATATTGATATCAAAAACATGAGTGTGGATGGAGGCGAGACTGAAAAAAAGAGGGAGGGGGAGGGGAGGCGGGGAGAGGGCAGAGAGACACGACAGGAAGAGTACAAGTGAAGAATCTCACAAAGCATTGTTCTCCTCAGCTCAACCAAAAGTGTTCTGCAGAAAGGGCTTCCTGGACGGCCATCTGCTCTCCATGTGACGAGCGGTCGGCTCCTACAGCTCCAACAGAAACCGTCCAGTGGATGTGTGGTTCGACTCCAACCCATGACTGCTTCTGAGGCCCCGTTGTGCACTGTGAGCCCATGATGGCACCGAGATCTCCTTGGCTCTGTGAATAGAGACCAGTCATTTTCCTGGATTGATTTTACCCCTCTTGTCTTTGTGTGCTGTGGTTCCCTGAACCACACAGGCCATACTTGATTGTGTTAGAGTGTGTCAATGGTTGAATCATTATGTGTTTCTTATCTCCTAATAGCAAGATTCCTTCTATTTCATAGCATCTTCCTATGCATATTAAAAGTCATGCTATGGTACTTTTAACAGTTACCAGAATCTTGCATTTGTGATTGAGAGAGGTTGTTACTAGAATCTTGTGTTTGTGATTGGGAGAGGTCATAGAGAGGCGAACCAGTTGCAAGCAGGTGGCCAAAGTGACTCAATCTATAAGGAGCCAGCATGATGCTCCATATTGCATGGCTACCCAATGCTCATGTGTGCTGCTAAGTGCCAAGGTGACAGAGGCCTTTAAAAAAAAGATGAGATGAGATGAGAATCAACAGAGCATTTTAATGTAGCTTATCTCACTCATGCTCAATTATTAGGACTCTGTTCACTACTGTTTTTAAAAATGTGCATGCAAATGGCATCATTAGTCTCTAATTAATGCTGCTTGTCCCTGGGAGCTCTGCAGCAGCCTCTGGGTGACACGAAGGACACTGTCTGTGCAGCCTGCCCTGGCACTCTTGCTCCTCCTGTTCACTGTGCACGGTGAGGATACGCCTTCTGTGGACTCTGTCCCCTGCCACGCTTCATGCTCCCTCCCGATGAACAGGCGCTAAAGTGACATTGGAAAGAACCCTGCTCTCCCAAACAGGTCAAAGCAACTGTTCAGAGACGGTCTCATGTTTTTCTCGTGCGCATGGGATATCTTACGAAGTCCCTTTCTGTGTGGAATCGAGGCAGAGCTCTGGTCCATGTGGGGAGAAAAGTGTCCAACCACAAACAAAGGCTCAAAGTAGTTAGCATATGATTTTGCATGTGATTTGCATGTTAATGGTCCAGTGTCAAAACATACAGTCATCTACCTGTCCCCCTTTCCTTCCCCCTCTATTGTCAAGATGAGCTGATTGGTCTTATTAAAATTAACTCTTCAGCCTCTCCCAGCCTCAACTGTAGCAAGATGAAAAGCTGCTAACAATGACAAGAGATGCCCATTGTTCCCCTTCTGCAGAGCACCTCTCAAGTTGGAAAAGCTAACGGGGAAGAATCAGTTGCGTGGAACTGCCAGTTTATAAGATGATAGATCGCTAGCTGTAAATCTTGTTCTCTAGCCCAGAGAGCGTTTCCATTGTCTAATTCCTGGAAAGTTCAAAAAAAAAAATCTTTGTGTGTGTGAATAGTAGGTCATGTGTCACTTCCAAATGGATTCGTTTTAAAATAAAAACATTAAAATGCCTTTGTTCACGCCCTTGCGCTGCTCACGTTTCTATACGATTAAGGATTTCAGATGATCAGGAAGAGAAGAGAAGCTAAAGGAAGCATATATCAGTAGAAAATTTTAATGAGGGATGTATTTGTCCTAGGATGGCATTCCTGATGTCATTTTGATGGGTAGAATGAAGACTTGTTAGCGGAAGACGTTTCCTCCAAATTAATAGCAGAACAGGCTGCATCTGGAAATGCTTGCTAATAAGGGTGAGATACTTGATTTCTGAGCCCAATTAATTCAGAAGTGACTCTCGGTCTTCAGCCCTATTAAATCTCACACGCATACCCACACACATATGTGTGCACATATACCTGTGCCCCCGCAGCCTTTCCTTAATAATTTGGAGAATTGTAACAGAGATAACGGCAAAGGTTGTGCGGTATTACTCAGAAGTTTAAAGTTGATGCTAACTTTAGGCATTATGCGGGAAGACAAAGGGACATAATGGAGCCCTTGTCCTCAACTCAGTTATGATCTAGCCGGGAGGATAAGTCGACGTTACGTGAAAGAATATCTAAAATTTACAATGCAGAAATCTACAAGAGATGGAGAATGTGAGCAACGGGGTTGGAAAGCATTCTTCAGAAATCCCAGGAAAGACGCCCGCTGTCAGCTGTCTGTCCACTCAGCTGATATGGTGGCCTTAATTTGAAGATAAAGCAGCGAAGTGTAAGGCCATTCCTATTGTTTCTTAGTAGTAACCACTAATAAATTCTTGTCTGTTTGCTTTGTTTTATTTTGAAACAGAGTTTCTCTGTGTAGCCCTGGCTGTCCCGGAACTCACTTTGTAGACCAGACTGGCCTCAAACTCACAGAGATCTGCTGCCTCTGCTTCCTGAGTGATGGGATCAAAGGCAAGCAGCACCACTGCCAGCAACCATCTCGGAGAAGACTCCAGCCAAGCATGTGATAGCAGAAAGTGATTTTGAGTGTGAGGACTGTCTTAGTCACTGTTCTACACCTGTGAAGAGAAACCATAACCCAGGCAGCTTATAAAAACAAACAAACAAACAAACAAACAAACAAACAATCATTGAATTGGGGGCTTGCGTACAGTTTGAGGCTTAGTCCATTATCATCATGGTGGGAACCAGTCAAGCATTGTGCTGGAGCAGTAGCTGAGAGTTACATTCTGATCCCCAGGCAGAGGTAGAGATGCTGACCTGGTGTGGGCTCCTTAAATCTCAAAGCTCACCCCAGTGACACACTTCCTCTAACAAGGTCATACCTTTGCCAAGAAGGTCACAATGCCTAATCCTTCTAGTTCTTTTCAAGGGTGCCATTTCCTGATAACTACGCCTTCAAAACTGTAACCCATCAGGACCATTCTGATTGAAAGCACCAGGAGTAGTGAAGCTGTGCTTGGAGGATTAGAAGCAGGCCCTGTGGTTTGCCTGTGGTTCTTCAAATCAGTCTGCTGCAATCAGCAATGTGATAGGGTTAAGACACATTGTCCTTAGGAGGTGACTAAGTCATGACTGTAAAATCCTCATGAAAGGGCTTAGTGGTCTTACCCACAGGCTAGTAGGAACTAGCCAGTCCCTCTGCCCCTTCCATTGTGTCTGCTTCCTGAGGATTCCAGGCTTTTTTCCTCTGGAGGACCTAACAGCAAGATGCTATCTTGGAAGCAAAAAAGAAAACTTGCTGCCCTCACTAGACTTTGAACCTCTCGGTGCCTTGATCTTGGATTTTCCCAACCTACCAAGGTGCGAGAAAGAAATGTTGCTAAGTATAAATTATCCAACCTGTGGTATTTGGCTATAGTAACATGAACGGACTCAGACCACTTGTTTGGAAACCGTGGGAAGAGAAGAAAGAGCCCTAACAGCTAAAGCAATCACAAGTAGCCTTGCGCCAAGTGCTGTAGGAAGCACCATAACACCAGCTCAAACCCATGGTCTACAACTGTTTTAGATGTTCGTTTGCTATTAAACAGATCGAGAGAAGAGACATAAATTATAACTAGAGGTAGCAGTAGCTTTGGGGGAAACTATTAACATATATCAAGGATGAGAAAAATGGAGCAGGAAAGAGGGCTCAGTGGGGAAAGGTGCTGTCAAGCTTCGTGAACTTGACCTTGATTCTCAGAACCCACGTAGCTGAAGGAGAGAACTGACTGTTGGAAGTTATCCTCTCAACCTTATGTGCCTTCCCCTTTCTCATAATACATGAATAAATAGTGTAATAAAAATTTAAGATAAGAATCATTCATATGTTTATACAATAGGCAGCTACAATCTGAACTCACTGGATTTCTGTAGACCTGGGTAGGGATATAGAAACCTAACAGTTACACTTACTTATTTTTTTCTCTGGAAAGACAAAGTAACTTTTCTGTGTCCCCAAGGGCTGGGCTTGGGACTGGAGGCTTCATCCTTCTCTTGGCCGTTGGCTTTAGTGTCCTTTTAATGTTGAATCTGATCTCTACTGCTTCAGGCTGTGGGACACTACCTCTGCACATGCTCACTGTGCCTCAGTCAGTGTTTTCTCAGTTTCCCCTCCCACCCTGTGCTAACCCCTTCTCTTCCTTTGTGATTTCAAACAGTGGTCCTTACTGGCAACTTCTCCAAATGACAGTTGAGATTCCTTCTCCCACTGGGTTTTGAAAGCATATTCTCTTGGCCTCATTCTTAATTACATGCTGGTCTGAAGGCCTCGGTAGATTATGGAAGTTTCTGTACAGAAATATCCCCTCTGTGCATTTGTTCTCCCAAGAGGATTTTCCAGATCCCTCTGTTTGCGCCTCATCTCCCACTTTTTCAACTTTTGGTCGATTTGAGTTATGTAGCTCCAGGCGACTAAAATGCTGTCTCTCTTCCTTTGTATCTTTGTTCTTCATGAACTTCCCTTGGAGAACCCATAGACAGACATAAAATGCACATTGGCAACGTAACCAGGAAGTGAAGAGAAACTTATCCTTACCGTAATGAACCGAGGATGGAAGTTGGTCTGCTCAGAAGGGACCCTCTTTTTAGACAGAAGCCTGGACCAGAGCTAAGGAACATCCCAGAAACAGACACTTCTGAAGTAGAAAGGCTTTTCCTTGCAGAGAACAAATTTTGTTGCCTCTTCAGTTAGGATACACCAGGAAGACAAAGGCAGGCGGATTCCTGGGGCGTGGTGGCCAGCTTGCCTCACTACCTACCAAACTCCTGCAAATTCAAGACCCTGCCTCAACATATATGAGGAACTTGAGGAACGACAGCTAAGGAGGTCCTCAGGACTTCACATGTGTAGACATGTATGTACACGTACAGCCACACACGCATATACCTGCACACCTAGTGCATGCTCCTCCCCCATGGGAAGAAATAGGACCCATTGATCCTATTTATAATGGGGGGCTCATTTTAAAGCAAAGAGAGGCTGAGGGCTCCATGGAGAACACCATGTGTCTGACAACTTTGCTATAAACATATACCCAGGTTCATGTAATAATTCCAGGTCGCTAGCTTTGGGGCCCACCAAGTTTGTTATATACGGTTAACAAGTTTGAGTCACAGCGATGGACTCTTTGTTAAATTCTGCCCAGTTAATTTACAGCCACACTTCCTAAGTTTTTCGTTGTATGAGAGGGAAATCTTTAAAATGTAATCAGATTTCATCCACAGTTTCCTTTCCTTTGATTTCTATATTTGAGAGCTGCTACATTGCCCACACAATATGTACACACTATCACACTGTACCCCGTAAACACGTCCAGTTAATATGCATTGACACAAATTATCATGTCTGCCAAGGAAAGTAAGCCTATAATCAGTGGTTCTCAAACTGTGGGTTGTGACACCTGGGGAGAGTCCCATGACACTTTCGCAGGTGTGGCCTAAGACCATTGGGAAACAAACATTTACATTACAGTTCGCAACAGTAGCAATTACAGTTATGAAGTAGCATTGGAAATACTTCCACAATGAGGGTCACCACAACATGAGGAGCTATGTTAAAGAGTTTCAGTATTAGGATTGCTGGGAACCACTGCTCTAGGTTAATTCCCAAAGTAATCCTGAACTTAAAATCCCTATTCCAATTCAGAGATAAAATAGCTAAGTTTTCCAAAGGTAAGAAGGATATGGTAAGTTGTTAGGGTCATAGCATCCATTTCCATGTTACCTTATCTTATTAAAATACTCCGCCTAGGCTGTGTAGCTTGGCTTTGTTTGTCAAGTACTTGCCTTGGAAGCAGGAGAATCCAAGTTCAATCCTCTGAACCCTCACAAAGAAACCAGGCGTGTCAACATGCTCCTAGGATCCTAGGGCTAGGGGTGCAAAGTCAGGAGGATTGGGGGGGGCTTGCTGGTCAGTGGACCTGGCTCATTGGCTAATTCCAGGTCAGTGAGTGACTGTCTCAAAAAGAGATGGACAGAACCTGAAGAACAGCACTTGAGATTGTCCTCTGGTCTCTGCTTGCACACAAATCCACATGTGTACAAACATGTAGGCACCTGCAAGCACATGCACATACACAGTCACACCTGCATGGTAAATTTATGAATAAATTTCTAAATGTGAAAGTTTTTCCCTTTTTTTTGAGTAATAATAGACTATATCATACATCTTTTAATTCAAAGATAAGTTAATTTCTAAGGTAAGAAAGACATGTTAATATCATATCCATTATTTCAGTGATATGCTAGCTCATTAAAAAAAACCCTCTGTGTGCTTACAGTGTCACGGTTCAGCCTCACCACCATACCCCTCACCCAGCTCTGCAAAATGGAGCATCAGGGCAAAGGTCACATGCAGGATTGCACTTCAACAGAGACACAAAGCCACCCAAGAGTTCCTAGGGCTTTAGTCCTTCCTCTTCATGGATTATAAGACATGATGAAATGTCATCAAGGATGCCTTTCAAAAAACCATGGGACTGGGATCCTACTAGAAGTAGACCCCACCATCGCTGAGACTCCACAATCTCGAATACTTTGGTAGGATGACACTACCGAATGTCCCAGCAGTATTTTCTTTACACAACCACAAAGAAAACACAAAGCAGAAAGCCTTGCCTGTAAGAGCAGTCTACTGTCCTCCTATCAAATGTCTTTCATTTGAGTGAACGTTTATTACCTGCACCTGTATGAATGTGAGCCTGTGCACGGGGGTAGGAGGACCGCTTCCAGAAGATGGCGCTCTCCTTCCCATCCCACCCTAGTCAGCTTCTGTGTCTTTTCCTGGCCCAGCCTCACTTACTTTCTCCCACACAGCTTTGAAGCATACAGTCTGGGGGCTTCCTTTCCATCTCTGCCTCCTGCCAGACACATTTGTGGGCTCTCCATTCTCTAAATCTGCCCACCAGCCGAGCAACCCGCCGTAGGAATTTTTTCCCACCTCCAGCTTCACGTGCTTCTTCTCCTAGTTGACTCGGAGAGAAAGCAGGCACACACAGCATTGAGCATTCTCTGGATGCACCACGCAGTAATTCTGCTGTCTGAAAACTCTGTAATGTCAATAATTGATGCACTTGAGAAGTGGTAATTAAATTAGTTAATTATGCTGGTAAAATTACATGCAATTATGTGACTGCAGGGTATGTTTAGTAAATTAGGCTTTCCCATACCCGCTACATATTGTGGTGCCAATTTTGTTCCTTGATGATTACGTGGCTTTTGATACTTCTTAATTGATTTAATACCTGGATCTTCATTAGCCCTTGATTGCTATGCTATGTATGTCTGACATTTTTTTCCCTCTCTGATATTTTTACCGAGATCGTACATGAGAAAAATACATGTATGTATTTGCAGATGATGCATAGGTATACATGCACTGACATATATTCATTTTTTGTTTCAGGTGTTATGAGTAACCTCCCCCACTACCGCCCTCCTCCTGTTTGATCATGAGTGCTGACTAATTCTGAGTGTTGACTCAAATAGAATCCAAGAGTGTAAATCTTCTTGGATACTCTAAAAGAGAAAAAATGGCATGTTTATTTTACTTCTGAAATAGCAGTATGAACAGTACCAGGCAGTAACAGAGAGAAAGCACACTTTGATATTTTAGGAGAGCTTTATCTTTCTGCTACTTTAAAAAAAAAGAGGCTATAATCTTCAAATAAGACCCTTATCAATGAGGAGTTAACTCAAAGATTATAAATAATATAAAAAGAAAAGCTATCATTGGATCCTAAGAGGATTTTTAGTCTGTGAAAGGCTTCCTGTGTACATTCGCGGGTCTCCAGGAGGGAAGGCCTGGTGGAGGAGCCCTTGGTGCTGTGGGTGGAGACTGTGGACAGAACATCTTGGTTCAAGAGTTTTGAGTCACTGGGGGCTGGAAGGAAGCCTGGGAACTTCTTGATCTACCAGCTTCCTGTATCAGATGAGGAATGGCGATCCCATTGGATGCTCTGCAGGGACTCACAGCAAAGCAATGACCAAGTTAGGGACTGGATTCAGAGGTTTGCACCCCTGATCACTGACTATGGTTCCTCTTGTCCCTTGCCTCTCAGATCCCCACCTTTCACCGTTATGTGGCCCTTGGGCACCGGCACGAGGTGTGTTTTCCCAAGAGTCACCTTAGGCAGAGTGCCGGGAGGTGGCTTGGGTTACTCAGCAGAGCGCACAGAAGTTGCAGCATCTGCAGGGCAGGTCTTAGGAACCCATCTTCTTCGTTGATTGACAAGCCAGTGCTGCTTTCAGTATCTGTTGAATCCCCTCTGTTGAATCCCTGCTTTACAGCAAAGGGTGAGGCGTGTAGCAACGAGAAATTTTCTAGAGAAGAGTATCATCTTAGCAGTGCGGGGCAAGGCTGGCCACTGTTCGGAGCTTCATCCTGGCTGGGAAGATGAACAGACTCTGCCCTAACCTTTCAGCACAAAGCTTCTTTTGGTACCATGATTCCATGAAGAGGAGGAAACAGCATCTGCGAAATGGATGAAACTTTTTCCTCCGACGTTCCTTGGATGTGAAAGAAAGCATTGCCCTTTGTCTGTTGAGTAAGGAGAAGGCGTGATGGAAGGAAATACTAGCTTTCATTTCCACTTCTGTAGTGCCGAATGCTTTCCCTGCGCTTTCCATTGCCTTTTAAAAAGTAACAGCAACAACAGCAAAATCTGCTCTGAGATGACAACAATTACCAATTGCCCCTCCCCCATTTTACAGACGCTTTTTAATGGGAGTTTTCAATATTGAAATAGCAAACAGCTCTTGGAATCATCTAAGCCGGTAAGGAAAGTCCGTGACTCCCGATTCAGGCATCCTCTGAAAATCAGCCATTGTGCATTCTGTCTTGCAAGAATGTTGTTATAAAAGAAGACCTCCCGCTATAGAAAGCAGTTTTCTCCAAAAATTAAAAATAGGCTTTCCATATGGTCTAGGTTAACCACTCTTGAGTGTATCCACCTGCGGTATTCAAAGTCACCACACACCAGAGACATTCACAAGCAACACACCTGCTTCTCTTGGCACCATTCGGTGGCCGAGTCATGAAGTCAGCCTAAGTACCCACTGACAGATACATCGTAAGGAGAAGGTGGTGGGTGTCAACAACGGAATTTTACTTGGACATAAAGGAGACTGTAACTATGTCTTTTGTGGGAAGTGGTTGGAATTGGAGAACATCGTGTTAAGCAGAATAAGGTGGACTCAGGAAAACAAATCCCCATTTCTGTCACCTGTGGAATGTAGAGGGGGAGATGCATAGAAGTAGGCTATATGAGCAACTATTAGCAAGGAGGAGGGGCTTGGAGGGGATATTACTCAGGAAATAATATATTTAAAATGAAGTACATTTTATGCATATATGAAAGGGTCACAATTAAATCCATCATTTTGTGCAAGTAATAAATACTAATAAAAACTGAAAAGCCAACGAGTCTTCTCCTGAGGTCTTCTAGGCAACATTTGGCAAACTTCTCTGAGCTGGTAAACCCCCATGCTGTCGGTGTGCATCCTGGGTCTAATTCGTTTGTCGGTATGAGGTCACAGGTCCCTGTGTGAGCAGATACTGGGTTCCTGATGAAGATGCTGCTCCAGTTGGCTTGTGTTCCAATCCCTCACATTTTGCCAAATGACTGGTGTCTTGTGTATGGCCTGCTTGTAGTTGTTCAATGAATGAACTTTGGGCATGTAAAGTAAAACGTCTTCAGTCAGGGAACATCTGAGCTCTCGTGCCCAGGTTCTCCAGATGGGGCGTCTGTGTCTGCCATCAGAATTCTCCTGAGTGTGTACTATACGTGTTATCCCCACATGGTCTAGATATCTGAGTTCATTGTATTATTTTAAAGCTAGTCGAATGGACTACTAACTAAACATCTTCCTGGCCATCTGGGTAAAGGTTTTCATCCTAATCCCTTCCAGTGGGGTTTTATGCCATTGGATCTGCGTGCTGCAAAGTCGTATGACATCCAGTGCCCCTGTCCCGCGTATTTCAGTCTTGCACAAATCGCTTCTTTAAAGCGCGTACTCCGGTTAGCACTCTTTCCTCCTGTCATAATGGACTTGGATGTATTTTAACATTTCCCATTGTAATTAGCGTGAACACAATGGAACGAGGGGAGCTTTAGTAAACTCTACAGTAGTGTGAGGACTAGGGGGGCCGGGGAGGCGTCACCTTGTTAAAAGGGGAGCTGTGGGAACCGGAGGACTCACTTGCAGAGTATTGATGGAAAGCCCGCTGCTTCCCATCACCCCTGCCAAGAAGCAGGCAATAACACCACCTGTCTGTTTGGCAGCTACAGGTGTCTACACATGGCTCAGAGTTGTTGTTGTTTTTTTCTCCAGACTTCAGGATTTAGATTGGAGACCTAACTAGCTAAATCAACAGGTGAACCAAATGTCATGAGGCAAGGGGGGGAAAAAAAAAACACTCTCAGCATCACTGTGCAAAGGAGATGAAAGCAATCGAGGGCTGTCTTTGGGCGTCTGTATGAGTTTTGTAAGGGCTTCTTGTCTAAAGCCTTTTCTTGGCCCCTGGGCTTTGGCAAAGCCAGTCAGCGATCCTACGAGCTGGCATAATGCCACGGTAACAGATGGCCAGGAGCGTAGGCAGCAAGCAAAGCATGTAGGAGCTTCAGTAGTGAGTGCTGAGGGTGAGGCTCCAGACACAGCCTGGACTCTGTCTATCCTAAAGCTACGGCTGCATTCCTGCACAAGCGAGGGACAGGAGAGACTTTAGGGTACACTGTGGCTAGGACCTACTCTAGGAAGAAAGGCCAGCACCACCCGATTGGTGTTTTTATATTAAATTTTCTTTAATTTTAATATCATGGGAGGGAATGACAAAGACAGATGATGTGAATGAAACTGTTGGTGTCTCTACTTTCTTGTCAAATCCAATTCATTTCCTTCACTTCCGCTGACTTCTTTGCTCAGGCACGACTTGGGTTGTGTGTCCCTTTTGATAAAGATGACAGTGGTAATGTTGATGGAAGTGGTAGAGGCCCACTCTGTTTGACAAACATTCACTATGTAAAAAAATGCTTTTTAATTTCATGGGTAACTAGGGCAGATGATTAATTTCTTTAAAAAGGCCATAGGTAATGAACTTTAGGATTGAGAACTGAACCTCTAACTGTAGAAAGAACCTTACCAAGTATTCCCTATATTTGTGAATATATACAAATCCATATGTCAAAGGTTCTTTAGAAATGTCTTGATTGTCATCAACTTACAGTTTGATAAATAGTTATTTTTATCTAATTAAAGTCTAGTAATTCAGCTAAATGTTTAATAATTTTAGTCTTGAGCTATTTTGGGGTATTTAATTTTTTAGAGAATTTTTTGTTTATTTTTCTGAGAAATCAACTTCTATCTAATGAAGATGAAAGTAAACGACGTTTTACAGAAAGTACTGCATCGACACATGCCCTGTGGGTAGAGTAGATTACCATAAAGGAAACATTCCTTAGTTATTTCAAGGAACTGGTTGCCTAATTTTAACCAAATACCATTTCTATCGTCCTTGGACTTCCCTGAGATTCTCCATCTGATAACAGTAACTATGAGTCAGCTATTGATGCATTGCAAATAATCCCCAAAGTTCAGGGCAGCCTGGGGCCTGGCGGAGGCTGTGCAGACTGCTGCAGGCTCAGATCATCCCTCAGCCTCCTCACCCTCACATGAGGGGCGTGGCTTGCTTGGGCCAGCACTTACCCTAGCATAGATAGAAGCTGAAAAGGAACAACCCAATCCCTCAAACCTCTCTTCAAATCTGGGATGACAGAATTCAAATAATATCCTATTTTTCTGGTCAGAGTTCCATGTGTGAACCCAAAGTGGCAAGGCATCTTTAAGATTTCTCTCCTCGCCACCCGTCTTTGTCCCTGTCTCTCTCTTGCCCTCTCTCCTTCCCTTCTTCCCTTCTCTTTCCTACCTACCTTTCTGTTCTTCAGATAGTAACGATTAATGCTAAAGGGAACAATGAAGTCCTGGGACCAATGCCAGTGAATTTATATGCCTTATCTCCTACCATTCTTGTTTTATGTACGCCAATACCCAGATGGTAATGCTTCTGTGTCAAGCTATCTCTCACCAGACACACACACACACACACACACACACACACACACACATACACACACACAAACACACAGTTTTTGCATGTACTCAAAGTCTATCGTCGGTAGCATTGAAAACGCGGTGTTACCATCTGAGTGTGAGGTAGATCCTAGAGGCTCCTGTGTTCCCACAGACAATCCCCAGCTAGCGGTACTGTTTTAGAACATTTAGGAATTCATCTAGCTGAAGAAGTGTGTTGGCAGGGCCAGGACTTGAAACTTACAGCCTAACCCCATGCCCCGTCTGAATCCTAATCTACCCAGATGTGAACAAGAAGCTTCATGTTCCTACCATGTCAGCTCAGAGTCACTTCCTCATAACTTCCCCATCACGAGGGACTATATCAAAAAGTCATGAGCTGAAATTAATTTTCCTACCATAAATCAGTTATTTGGTCACGGTGATGAATCGAGTAGCCAGAGCAGACGGCACCATTCTCCTTCAGGAACATCTGATAAAATCCCTTCCAGGGGGAACTATCATTACAGAAATTGTTCAGAAATTGTTCTTTGTGTTCAACACACTACAAGGCCTTGGGCTCTAGCCCTCTCGTACTTGAATGCTGCATGCCCTATCAGCGATGTAGAAAACACATTTCTTTGGCACCAAGTCTCACCTCCTGATAGAAACTGATCTGAACTTGTCTTCTGCTTTGGGCAGAGACGTGAATGCCATCATCATTCTTGTGAAACAATGGCGTCTTCCTGGCCATAGCTCCTTACCAGGAAGTTTGGGGGTCACGTTTATGCCCACTACCGTTTGCGCTCAAACTGTCCTTTGTTAAGGATTGGTTATGAAGCAGATAGAGGACACAGGGGAGAGAAATAAGGGAGAGGGGTGGATGGAGGGAGGGGGAGGGAGACAAAGACAGAGAGAACATTCCTGTGGTGTGACCTATGTGTATGCATGATTAAGCAGAGCATATTTATTTCATAATTAAGCCAAATATCTATATTTTGTTTACTTTATTTGTGTATGTGAATTTAATGTGTGTGGGGGTGTCAGAGGTGGGGGAGAGCTTGCATACCTTGTATGTTGTATGAACGTGGAGGCTGGAGGTTGACTTCAGGTGTCTTCCTTTACAGCTTCCCACCTAGAGTCTCTTACTGTACCCAGAGCTCACTATGAATTGACTAGATTGTCTGACCAGTGAGTTCAAAGCATCCACTTTCCCCCCACCCCCTCCAATGTGGTTATAGATATCACCACCATGCTTGACCTTTTCATATGGGTGCTGGGGCTCAGAGGTCACATGGAGCAGACACTTGACCAAGACATTCTCTCAGTCTTTTCGTGTCTGTTTTGATCATATCAGTGGTGTTAAAAAGCATCCTACATCTATCTATACATTAATGTGTATAAAACATTAATGTGTATTTGTGTCATATTGTCGAACATATAGTTTTCACTCAATGTTTTCTCTCCCAAAATCATGTGATCCTGTGAGAAAGGGACAGGTTCGTATCCTCCACATCCTCCTATCCTGCCAAACTGTCAGGCTGGCTGCCCCAGACATTCGATAACACCCAGGTCCTTAATCTACTCCTTGCTCCATGTTGCATCTAGTGGTCGCAACCTTCCCTTCCTTTCGGTGCTCACCACTTGTGCTGGAACAAGTCTGGAAATCTTCTCATTGATTTTAGTGAATTACACATATTTTACCTCAGTTGAGAAACAGGAACAAAAATCGCCATGCTGTTTTCCAAGAGGCCATAGAAAAGTATCCCAACGGCAGGCTGTTATTTTACATCCACACCCCAAGGGCGGAAAGAATTCACATACCTGCCTGGGTTTGTGCCTGTATGTGAATGCACGGATGTCCCCGCCCATGTCACATGTCTATTATTTAGATAAGCCACAGCTGAACTCATTTGAATTTTACTCCTCGTAGCTACATACTCCATGTTCTTAGGCCACCCTCTGCCTCAAGCCCCCTTAGCTAACCTTTAAGAGCTACTTGGGGGAGATAAACACACCAAGGGTGGCTCCAAGCATGCACTCCCAGCGACTGCAGTTAGAGTTGCCAGGCTGGCTGTGGTTGTTTTGGTGGTACCCGCAGATCCTGAGATGGTGGTTTCTTTCATCAGAAGAACCTGATACACATTTTCAGTAGTTCATCGAGCACAGGGGTCTGCTGGTCATACTTGATCAGCTGGCTAAACAACACCTAAATCCTGCTGTGATCAGGCTCCCTTTCCACACCCATTGCCCTTCCACCCCGAGCATTGCTTAAAGTAAAACACAAGGGCTTCTAACTTTATAGGTGATAAGAACTCCCAGGCTCTCTTCCTCTGGCCAGGCACAAAGCCTGTTACAGAAAAGAGTTGGTTGAATAAAGTACCAAATAGGTAGGTGAACGGTGCTCCCGCACGTGTGAGTGCTTTTAAAATAAATGGCTGCTCTAAATGCCGGGGCTATGGGAAGACCCACCTCACGTTTATTTCTCTCCTTGTTTAAAAATCTCCCCCCACAGATATTCTCATGTATTCAGATGCTGGGGGAAACATCACACATCCAAAGGCCCAGTGATAAGGAAACTAAAATGGACTACCATTTCTAGCCCATTAATCAAACCCATAATTTCCATTAAGGCAGGTAAGACAATGAGCTATTCTAAAGAAGAAAATAGTCTATATCGGGAACATATTTAGAAGCTACAATCAGCAAGTGCTGTTCCAGGGCACAGCGGAGATGCTTCTGAAAGGCAGAGAAGTTTGCAGACCCTCATTAAGAAGGGGTCACCTGCGTACATAGAAAAAAACACGGAAGAGAAATGTATCCAAAGTTCCAATAAAACAAAGCTCGTACCCGACCATCTTCCCGCTCTCTTTCTTCTGAACAATTCTCTAAGATGCAGTATGAGTAAAATGGAGCTTGGCGTAGACAAAATGAGACCAGAGGGTTTCTTCTGTGTAATCTTTCAAAGGACTTGCTACTCCTTGCCTTCTGCAAGATAATTGCTTCTGCCCTGTACATTATGGAGGGAAAGTGGAAAATGCCCAGCTAACGTCATTCCTGTCCGTGATCGCAAACGCCCTGTTCACAGCCCTCCCTCACTTCCTGCATCCTGGGGTTATAGCCTGTGCTTGTGCCTAGGTCACCGAAGGAGCACGTTTTGTACCTGCAGGTTCCAATGGGACAAGGGCTGAACTGTGAATGAATGCTTCTTGTGTGGGTAAAGCTAGGCCCAGAAGCCAAAAACTAGAGCAGTTAAATATGCACCAATTCTCACAAAAAGAGCAGCCACAGGCTGTGAAGGCTGGCTGAACGTGAAGAAGCAGAAAAAAGAAAAATCCCTCTACCAATTTCCTTCTCTATAATCTGCATGCCTTCCTAGCCCTTCACTAACGCTGCCCTTTGCCGGGTTAGCAGATGCATACACCTACGCATGTCCTATCACCAAAAATGGAACAAATTTCTTCATTTCTGTTCTTTGGCAAAAATATCAGCATCTCTCTCTCTCTCTCTCCTCTCTCCCTGCTTTCTCTTTCTCAAGCACAGTTCTAAAAAATTATGCATCTCTAAATCACCAAATTTCAGATTTTTAGGAGAGAGCAACTTTCAGAATGATTTGCACTTTAAGCATGAAGGGCGACAGCCAAATGACTCATGTACCCACTTAGCCATGTTAACATTGTAGCTCTGAGAGCTTCTAAAACCACAGCTCGTTAAAACCCTGAAACAAGACCAAAACAAGACAAACACAAAGTAAGATTTCTCCATCACTCAACATACAGATTCCAAACCTTCCTGATACTCAGACTCAGCCATTCTTCTGAGGAGGTTAGAAGAGGGAGTGGAAGATCCCTGTCCTGGCGCCCTTGTCCTATGAAGTCTTCTGTTCCTTGATAAGTTTGTCTCAGATGTGCCGTGGCCTCCAAGCCAAATGCAGACACATATTTTCCCATGCACTCAACAAGCAGGTACTAGGACCTATGTTGTCTTGTAAAGAGGACAGAATGATTAGGACCCATGCCCTGCCTTCAAAGAGTTTGTGATGGAAAGAGAGAAACAGACACACGTGCACAAATTTAAAAAAAATTCTACACTCACATATAGAACTAATCCATGGAGTATGAATATGAAGACCATAGTAGAGTTCAGAATCCAACCCAGGGTTGGTGGGGAGGTGTGTGTGTTACTTTTCTCACTGTGAGGACAGCTTACCTGATCAAAGAAACTCAAGGAAGGAGGGCAGGAGGGAGGGGAGAAGGGAGGGAGAGGAAGGAGGGAGGATGGAGAGAGGGAGGGGGAGGAGGGGGAAGGAAAGTTGGTTAGAGTTCCAGAGCACAGTCCATCATGAAGGGGAAGTCACAACCACAGGAGCCTGAGTTGTGTCCTGGCCACGGTGTGTCCATAGCCAGGGAGCAGAGAGAAATGAGCGCTGGTTCTCAGCTCACGTTCTCCTTTTCATTCAGTCTCCTATAATTAGGGCAAGTCCTCCAAGCTCCGAGAACCCAGTCCAGGAACCCCCTCACAGGAATGCTCAGAGGTTTGTCTAGGTGATTGTAGATCCTGTCAAGCTTATAACCTGGGTGAAATCACAGATGACGTACAGAGGAAGTGACACGGGATCATGACTTTTTGAGTTGAAGGCATGTGTATAAGGCACGAAGAAGTTGAGTACCGTTGGCACACAGGCGATAGAGACGATTCACACCAGCTAGTATGGGACACGATGCCACATTTGGCTATTTGTGTAAATGTGTGTAAAAAAATTTGATCATTTCATTTTCCCATAACGCTAACCATATTTCAAGTGCTCAATAGTGCCATGTAGGCAGCAGATCTGGACGATAGTAGAAATATAGGTTATGTCCATCGTAAGACACAATTCCACCGGACAGACGTTAGACAAGACATCATGGCTACGGTTACAGAGGAGGCACAGTGAACACAGAGATGTGGGAAATTGTGGAGGGCAGGGGAGAGAGAGGAAGGAGGGCATGGAGGGGGAGAGAGAGGAAGGAGGGCAGTGAGGGGAGAGAGAGAGAGGAGAAAGGAGAGAAGAGAAGGGTTTGGGAGGAGACGACACCAACCAATAGTTTGAAAGAAAAGTAGAGAATAGTGAGGAGTGATAGGGTCTAGCAGGCCTGAGCTTGGCAAACACAGGTCTGACAGGCCTTGCCCTTCCTTCATTCCCTCTGCCATGCTAAACTGTTCGATTACATTCATAAAGCTAGCCCAGGTCTGTTCTTTTATTTAGTCAACTATCAAGGTTCAGATACCAAAGTACTGAAGCCCAACAATGAATAGCCCCCCTTGTGCTGCCATAATTAACACGCCTGCTCAGAACACACCAACTCATCCTAAGATGGGGGGTTCCTGTATTCTTTTACCAACAGCCACTTGCCTATGGGCCGCTGTCTGTCTCCTCTCTATCCATTTCCCTTGTTCCTTCCCCCTTCTCCCTCTTCCTCTACTTTCTGCCTTTGTCTCTTATACCCTGTCCCCATCCCTCTGGGGCAAATCAGTCTCCCTTGTGCTGAGACCTTGGTATTGGGGTGTCCTGTGCCCATGCCCATCTTCTCGAAGAGCATCAAGAATAGACCATCCACCATTGTTAAACATGGCCAAGGTTAAAAAACAAAACAACAACAACAAAACAGCAACAAAAAACTCATGGAGACTTAACATTTACCTTCAAACCTAAAAGTTAGGTAGGAGGTCACCATGGCTAGTGAGGAAACTTGCTAACATGATGTGTGTTCATGTGTGTCGGAAGAGCCATGAGTAGGAGGCTAAAGTGTGCAATAGACTGAACTGTGGCCACAATGAGATTCTTGTGAATACCACCGGGAGACAGCAAGAGCCCAAGAACATAGTTCCCTTTAGTGGCAGTAGAAGGAGCAGATCCACACTGGTTTCTGATTCTGGTCTCCACAACTGTTAATGGATGAAGGTCTGTTGATCTGAGTTACCTGCTTGTGTTCCTTTGCTTCAGCCAGCACCGGAAGTCAACACACGGTGACAGCAAGGAGCGAAGACCGCGGGCACTTTGGACAAACGGTTCTAAAACCAAATGTTCTTAAGGGACAGGCAGATGCAAGGAATGGTACAAAACAGAGGTGTGTGTGTGTGTGTGTGTGTGTGTAAAACTAGTGAATACTAGAAGTGCACACAGACTCTATTTCCATACAGCTACCCCCACACCTCCTGAGCCTGCATCCTCAGGTGTCACAGTCTTCTCCACCTCATTTCCATTTCCTCTTGGATAAACATCTGTAATTTAAACTTTATGGATAGCCACTGCAACACCCTCCTTAGGCAATGTTAAAATGTCCCCACTCCTGCAATATTAGGCAATGCTAAAATGCCCCCACGCTTGCACCCCCTTAGGCAACGGTAAATGCCCCACTCTGCACTCCCCACTTAGGCAATGTAAAATGCCCCCCACTCTTACACCCCTTAGGCAGTGTTAAAATGCCCCCCCCACTCTGCACTCCCCACTTAGGCAATGTTAAAATACCCCCCACTCTTACACCCCCTTAGGCAATGGTAAAGTGCTCCCCACTCTTGCACCACCTTAGACAATGTTAAAATGCTCCCATTCTTGCACCTCCTCCTTAGGCAATGGCAAATGCCCCACTCCTGCACTCCCTCCCAGGCAATGTTAAAATGCCCCCACTCTATTGACCTTGTGTGTGCTTCTGGTTGGTTCCTAAACCCAATCAACTAGTTCTCTGCTTTTGGGAGGAACTCTGGGCATTCTGGTGCCTTCCCCTGTGTACTCAAGTTCCTAGCAATGTGAGGTCTTCTCTGCTAGGCAGCTTCTGAACCTAAGGATCTCCTCTGGTCAGAGTGAGTTCCAGGACAGCTGGGGCTACACAGTGGAACCCTGCCTTGAGAAACCAACCCACTAAAATAAATAAATAAATAAATAAATAAATAAGTAAATAAATAAGTAACCACAAGCGGACTGTTCTGCACAAGTTCTCGAGCTCCTGGTGGAGTGCACAGAAGCCCCGGGGTGGCCTCAGGGCCTGTGCTAGGGCAATCACTGGAAACTGCCCATAGTCTAAACTCATGACAGCGATTCTCTTATCCACAGTTCCCGGAGACCCTGGACACCCACAGGCACAGGGTTCCGTTGACTTTGCACCAGGAAGCTCTTTGCCAGTGACACTGGGGTAAAGGCAAAGGTTATATTACCCTCAGTGGTGGTGTTCTCAGTAGTAACATCCCAGGCCCTTAGGATACCCCAAAGAATGGATGTGAGGGATGAAGGGGCGCCCCATTTACTTTGAGAATTTGAACTCCCCGAAATGAAAATGCATGTAAGGAACCGTACTGTTATCATTAGGCACATTATCAGCAGCAAGGAGTCTGCTGTTGCAGTGAGACTCATGGAGAGATAATACATTACCTAATTAAAATAAACCCAGTATCAAGACTGCTCTGATAGAATTGCCTTTTGGAATAAGGTTGTCTCCTTTAGATCCCTACCTTTCTTACATTTCAAATGGAACTATAAAAGAGAAGTTGCTTTCATGCTATGTGTCTCTGAGTGTGTGTATATATATGTTAAAAACTCCATAACATTTTTGCTTTCATTAAGCCTGTCTTTTATTTATGAAGACATCTCAATTGACCTTGGGTCTGTAGAGTGAGAAGACATCGCCCCTCTGGATCTGCATCTCTCTGATTCCACGTTCAGTTGGGTGTAGCCACAGATTCCAGCTCTTATACAGTGTTTAATTGAACAGATTCCCTAAAAAAAAATTACTTTGTCTACAGACAATATACTCTCGTTTATTGCTACACTAAATACTTCTACCAGAAAATGCTTTTGGGGGCCCATTTTATTTATGGATTTTTTTTCACAATTCTGGAAAGCTTTTGTCTCTTTTAGTACTTTCTAGTTATAGTTGTAGGCTGATCATTTTCTGGTTGGTTTCACATTGAGCTGCTTCAGAACTAGTTGGAGTGGTAATCGCTTTCTACGGTTTATACTTTGTCCCCCCAAGTCTTACGCTAAATCTTTCCTACTCCATCAGGAACTTTGCAGTATATTGTACCATACGTTCACTTTGGGCACCGCTAAGGACTTCATGTATATTTCCGAGAAAACATGTAAATGTTTCTTTTTCGAACAAGGAAAGACAAAATATAATTAGCCAAAGAAAAAAGAAAGAGCTGGAAACCCCTGCCCCCTCCCCGCCAAAGTGAGATTACAACAGAGAAACGGGTTGATAAATCTCAGTGTGGAAAAACAAAGCAAATTATAAAAGGCCCCTAAAGGAAGAGATTTGGATTGCTGAGAACGCAGCTTGTTTGGTATTCTGTTCTGACACTGGAAAGGGAAAGTAACACGCCTGAGAAGTCAGCAGGAGCGACCTGCCAGCTTTCTCAGCTAGGAGGCAACACTTGCCTCTGTAAGAAGGACAGTGAGAAAAGCTGGAGGCCTGTCAGTGGCCTTGAACCCCTCCCTGTGCTGTGAGAAGAAGCTCTTTGGTAGCAGGGAGCCCTGGAGGGCTCAGTCTGGAGGTGCAGATACCTGGAGCTACTGAGGAAACAGATCCCCCTGGGGGCTTCAGCAAGGGCCCTGAATAAGAGGAATCAGAGTGGCTAGACCCAAAGCTACTAGGGTTTGCATCTTTTTACAGAACATTGATTTATTTTTATTTACATGTATGTACGTGTGCTTGTCTGCTTTTACACATGTGTGCAGGTACCTCAGAGGTCAGAAGTGGCCTTGGATCCCTCGAATTCCAGTTACAGGTGGTTCTGAGTCTCCTGATATGGATGCTGGGAACCAACTCAGGTCCTCTGCAGGAGTAACAAGTGCTTCTAATTGCCGAGCCAAGCCCTCCACGGGAGCAATGAGTGCTCCTAATTTCTGAGCCAGCTCTCCAGCCCCTATATTTGCATCTTGAAAATCAAAGGTTCTTTGATCCTAAATATCGGACCCAGGTTTCCAAGTCTTCTCCCATGTTTTAGAACATATGGGGTAATTCAGACCAAAAGCTTCACAGAAGCAGAAACCCTTGTGTGGACTGATGCGGGAGAATTGTCTGTATTCTGTCAATCATATTTTAATAAAACGCTGATTGGCCAGGCAAGCAGTATAGGCAAGAAAACCAGACAGGAAGTAGAGGTGATGCAATGAGAACAGGAGAATTCTGGGAAGCAGGGAGGTTCTCCTGCCATTCCTGCGCAGACCACCGAAGAGGCAACATGTAAGCTGTCACACTGAGAAAGGTACTGAGCCCATGTGGCTAACATAGATAAGGATAGTGGGGTAATATATGTTATAAGAGTTAACAAGAAGCCTAACCTAATGGGCCAATCAGAGCCTAACCTAATGGGCCAATCAGTTTATAACCTTATGGAGTCCTGTGTGTGATTTTTCTTTGGGCTTGCCGGCTGTGGGGTACTGAGCAGGACAGAAACCCCAACAAGCCGGCCATCATGCTACAGTGGACATCTTCAGGTGAAGGAGTCCGTGACTGAGAACAGGGCGAGGATGGTCAATAGAGGAGAGAGCAGTATTGTATTTAAAATAAGTCACGTGTCACATGGCCCCATGAACGTGTCAGAAAATGGGCAGGGTGGTACGGGACAAAACGGAGCTCACTGAAGTAGAAGGGAAATCTGATTTTTGCTCTAGATTAATCCATACTTAGAATGAGAAGCACGGTGCCTACAAAAGTGAGGTCAGGAAATGATTTTCTTGATGTGCTAAGTGAGGCTGAAGGAAAATGCACAGAACATTTTCTAGGACTGCTCCTGCATACACACCCAGCCACCCCTGCTCTTGACCCTTGCTCAGATAGAACATTTCTTTAGAACAGCGTGAGAGGGAGCGCACAGCAGCGGTCTTCTCCTGCAGGGTCCTTAAAGATGGTCACCACCCTCCACAAAATGGCGTCTGAGAGGAGCAAGGTCTGAAGACAGGAAGCAATGCCACAGTCAGGCTTGCGACTAGAAACAGGGATTCTGGATACATAGAGGGCTGCCGGCCACCAAAGCTGAATGCTAACCAATAACGCAGTCAGAGAGGCCAGACCCAAACAAAGTTACCTGAACAGTCCCCTGGGATTTTGACAGTGCAGGTAGGGGGAAGGAACTGGAGGAGGACAAAGACTAAGGATGGAGAGAGAATAAACTATATTTGCCGCACATTTCCCCACTTGCAAAAGATTGTATTTTCTTAAATAATGCGCTTGTATGTGTGTGTGCCCGAGAGTGTAGGTAAGCTAGAAGAGGGTGAGCCTCCAGGCAGAGGTGCCAGACATCAAGCCTGGGTCCTCCGCGAGAGCAGTGTATGCTCCTAACTGCCGAGTCACCTCTCCAGCCCCCACTTCTCCTCTTGTTAAACTAATTCATTATTCTTCACCATGAACTCCTCAGAGCGATTCGGATTCCTTAAGTTCAGCGGCTGGTTGCTATTAGAGATATCTTCAAAGAAAACTTAAGGCACTTCGGTAAGAGGTACACGCACAGGCTAATGCTACACAGCGCCCCTTGGCCTTTCGGGACTCGCAGTGGATAGCTAATCAGTGTATCTGTTGTTTCTAGGAAACACAGAGAAAACAATCATCACCTCTGTTCTCCTCTCCGGGCCAAAAGAGTGAGCAGTAATGAGAGAGCCCGCGAGGGCAACTGGGAACCACAAGCCCCAACACTCGGGTTCGCATTGCCTGGCTCACCTAACTCACAGGTGCTCCGTTGCCAGGTAACGCTCAGGGCCTCTGGGTGCTTTCTGATGAAGGCCTGCAGCTGGGCTTGGAGAGGTGTGGGCCCAGCCTGGGGCCATGGCAAGGCAAAGCTGAGGGAGTTAGTGTCAGGGCTCCTGGCAGGGCAACCAATGCTCACCCCTGTGGCAAGTGGAAGCATGCTGGGTTTGGCCCCGAGTGGCAAGTCCGCCTCAGCTGCCTGTGCTATGAGAAGCTTCTCTGATTAACTGTGACTCTGTAGATGGAGAATGGAGAAGAGGAGATTTGTGCCGCACATCTCTGAATGCCCCGTTTATAATTGCATTTCTATTTGTGTGTGTTTCTGTCCCTGTCCATAGTTATGGGGTTTATATTTATAGCTAGACATTTATGCTTCTTTACATTGTTTATATTTATAATCATATCATATATGCTGCTATCCTACCCTTTCAAAGTTATATTTGGTTTTTTCTTTTGATCTTTGTGTGTGTGTCCTTGTGTGAGTGTGGGTGTGTCAGTGCCGGGGGACCATCTTGGGTGTTTGTTTGCCTTCCGCCTTGTTCGAGATGAAGTCTCTTAGTTTTCACTAGGTGTGCGTACACCAGGTGAGCTCACCCACAGGCTTTTTAGGGATTCTCCTGTCTCCCCTTCCCACCTCTAGATAGGAGCACAGGGATTAGCCACACCACAGTATCTGAGCTCATGTGAGTGCTGGGATCCGAACATAAGACCTCAGGATTGTACAGCAAGCCTCTACCCACGGAACCATCTTCCTAGCCCCAAATTCTTCTTTTCAAAAGCTCCTCACAAACTTGGACAAATGGTATAGAGTACACCTTCATGTTTATGGAGGGCACTACAATTCTGAAAGTGTAAGCGTGTATTTAGACAGAGTCACTGATGGTTTGCAATTGTAAGAAGTCGAGTTTTCATGAGCAGCGCTTTCTCCAGCCCCTTCAGAGAGACCCTGGAGTACTTGGCTTTCTCTGCACTTCTGTCTTACACAGAGTGGCCACAGTCCCTTGCACGTGGCTTTCTATGAGAGCCTGCCACTCCTAACAATTTATCTGCTGGGTTGCTGAATCTTACTCCTAAATAATGGCAGAGGTATCAGGGCCAGCTTTACTCTGAGCTAATGTTGATTTGTCTTTGGTGGGCCATAGTGGGTTTTGGTTAGCTTGCACAGTTGTGGAGCTCTACATTTCATTACCCATGATCATGAGAGCTGGAGGTATATACGTAGCTGGAGGTATATATATAGCTGGAGGTATATGCACAGTTGGAGGTATATACATAATGAATACACATGCTGGAGGTATATACATAGCTGGAGGTATATACATAGCTGGAGGTATATACATAGCTGGAGGTAAATACATAGTTGGAGGTATATATATATATATCTGGAGGTATATGCACAGTTGGAGGTATATACATAGTGAATACACATGCTGGAGGTATATACATAGCTGGAGGTATATATATAGCTGAAGGTATATATAAATGAAGCTATATACATAGCATATATATATGTGCTGGAGGTATATATATCTGGAGGTATACACATAGCTGGAGGTATATACATAGCTGGAGGTATATACATAGTTGGAGGATATATGTATATATCTGGAGGTACAGACATAGCTGGAGGTATATACCTAGTTGGAGGATATATGTATATGTCTGGAGGTTTATACATAACTGGAGGTATATACACAGCAACATTCATGTTGGAGGTACAGACATAGCTGGAGGTATATTCACAGCACACACACATGCACAGCAGAATAGGTTGTGCATTATCAAAGTCCAAGGCTGGAACTAAGAGGGATTCAGTGTTTAGGTATCTAGATCCTCCAGAGACTGTAGTTTGGTAGTCTCAGAAAAGGGTGGCTATTGAGATTCGGCCAGCCTTTTCTGATCCAGGGCTTCACACCCAGTCTTTCTGGGCATATCCACACGATCTGAGCCTGTCTGGGGTGAAGAAAGGACGAACAAGAGAGCTGGAGGTTGAAGCAGAGGCAGCCAAGCCTCACCACCTGGAGTGGAGAGGCTTAGGGGAAGCATGCCAGCCAACCTTCCTAGCCCAAGGGCTATCATTCTGCTTTATATGCTTGAGTCACTGTGAGGAGAGAAAGATTTATAGATGTCCTTTCAACACCTCCTTGCCAACTATTTATTGAACACCTACTCTCTCCTGAGCTCTGCTGTGAGTTCAGAAGCCAAGGCAGCAAACAACGCGCCCTTCTTTGTCCGCTCCTGAACACTAATCTTTTCCACCATCTCTAGGTCATGCTTCAAGCATCAACCTAGGTATACATTTGGATGTGCCAATGCAAGGACTCCTGTGGAACTGAGAGTGTCACCATTTGCATGGACTGAGGACTTGGAGGCAGCTTGTTTACTGCAGGTGTACCCTTTCACGTATCGCACCAGGAAACCCTGCTTCCAAAGAGACTCAGTTGAGTTCTTGGTTCAAAACCCCATTTAAGACGACGAAACCAGCCAACTGACCAGTCCCAAGTACATGAACTTGTCACACAGACAGATCACATGACTGGAGAGAAAGGACACTCTGAAAGCACTTCTTCTAAGCCAAGCTAACGTGAGGTCCTTGATCCTTGTATGACAGGATTTCAGCAGCGTGTTGGAGTTTGGAATTACGTCTTAAGAAAACTGTAAACACTGCTGTAGGGTTATTAATAGTTGCTAGGTGTGGGCTGAGGATATGGCTCAGAGGTTAAGAGCACTTGCTGCTCTTGCAGAGGATGAAGGTTTGGTTTCTAGCACCCGCAGGATAGTTCACAATTCTCTGTAGCTCCAGTTCCCAGGGCATCTGACAATCTCTTCCGGCTTTCACGGGCACGGCATGAATGTGCACATACATAAATGCAGGTGAGTACCCATGCACATCAAATAAAAATGTACAAAAATGTTAAGAAAACCATAATTGTTTGCAGGGAGTGGTGGTACACGCCTTTAATTCCAATACTCAGGAGGCAGAGGCAGGAGAATCTCTGTGAGTTTGCACAGCAAGTTCCAGGCCATTCAGGACGACAGTGTCTCAAGAAATAAGTTGAGGGGTGACTTTTTTCCTACTTGATTATCACTAACTTGAGGGTCTAACTATGAACAGAGATGATCGTTTCTGCAAGAGAGGCCTTATTCATGAGGGAAGGTAAAAAGATAAGGGTGTTGGCACCAGTGCTCTCGTGACTCCAAGTGGCTGCTGCAAACCCTCTGACCTCAGCTCGGATATTCACACGCTGAGGACAAGGGCTCAGAAGAGTGTTTTCTGCCTCCAACTGCAGCAGCTCTTTAAGTAGCTGAATTGAAAATTCAGGCTTCGGGAACAGTCTGTAGAACCTGTGAGGAAACGAGCTACTGAACTGCTCAGGAGTCCCTGTGCCAACCATCCACAAACACTGCTGGAGCCCCCTTCACCTGCAAGCCACAGTCCAGCCTTCCTGAGGTAGTCACAGCTTACTCCTGCCCCTAGAAATACTGCCAATATATTCTAAATTTTCAGAATGAGAAATATGATCCCTTGTCTTTAACCTGAATCTCAGTCTTCTTCCAGCTGAGAATAATTCCCCTGGAGTTAGCAAGACTTTGCCTCCCTGATCAATATTAATTTGTAAGTCATTTAATCTCCCTATAATTCAGGACAGCCACATGACTACTGTGGTTGTGTAGACAAGTACTCTTTACTTCCTTACCAGTATTAACACATCAGATGTTAGTCACTTGAATCAAATGATTTTTTTTGAATGCAGTCTTATTTATTATTTTTATGTGAGTGTTTTGCTTGCGTGTCTATATGTGCACCATGTAAATGCCTGGTGTCTATGGAGCCAGAAGAGGGCATCAGATCTCATGGAACAAGGGTGAGTTACCATGTGGATGCTGAGAACTAAGCCTGAATCTTCTGCAAGAGTAGCGAGTGCTCTTACCACAGGACCATGCCAGTCCTGTCAATCAATTTTTTTTTTTTTTGATCAGAGCCCATGCTTCTACAGAGCTACACAGGACAGACAGACCCTGGAGGGCCCTTCACAACCGACAGGTCAGAAGTGGAGGATGAAATTTGAGCTGCACACTAGACAAATAAGACTGACAAGGTTTTTTTTGTTTGTTTGTTTTTTTAAGATGAACCATGTGACTGAAGGTTGGTTCCAAAAGATGTGGATTGGTAGCACATGGCGGCACATGTTGTAATCTCCACACTTAGGAGAGAAGAGAGAAGGGAGGAAGATGGACAGTTTGAGGGTAGCCTGGATTACATAGTGGGACCCTGTTTCAAACAAACAAACAAGCAAAGTGTCGCGATGATTTCAGAGAGAAAAAATGAGAACCACGGATTTGAAGGGGTGTGTGTACCCTTTTCATGGGCGAAAGGGTAAAAGTTGCCTCCTTTTGGCCTCAAAAGACAAAGAGCTTGGATTCTGAGTGAATCTCGGTCAGATTGCCAGCACCTCTGTTTTGACCTCCCAAGATGCAGGCCGCTGGTGTATTTCTGTCCTTCCCACCTTCTGGTAAGGGCAGTGGGCCCTCTTAACAAAGTACAGTGGCGTCTCCGGGCAGACTGCTGCTTGGTATGAGTCACATGACTCCTTATGTGCCCGTTTGAATTACTAACTGCTTGGGAATTCAGGGGATGAAAGATGCTTTCTTTATTGTCCTCTCAGATAAAGATGCATAATTTATAACACAAGGGTCACTATTTTATTTACTCTGACAATGCTGAAATCACATTCTTTCCCAGTGATGGAACAGCAGAGTCCCTTTTCATTTGTGGGCAAGTGGCTTGCTGAAAGCTCCGGAGTTAGAGGGTCTGGTTACACAGAAGTGGGCGTTGGATCGAGGGAGCAGTGTGATCCTTTTGTTGGGAGCACAAAGGCTTTATTCTCCGGCTCAGGAGCACTGGTTAGACGTTAAACATGTGTGCATGAGGTAAAGTTGCTGGCTTCTGTGTGAACTCATGTCAGCTTAGGGCTTGTGATGACATCACTAGGTAGAGTCTATAAAAACGTCTTAGCATGTCACAATTATTGCCTTGGTAGAATCTTCTCTTCCAGGGAGACCACGGCCTTCATCTGGCCTTTTTTGTTCCCCAGCAACTGCATGTTTTTAGTATCTAAATACATGGACAACTTAGTGTTTAGGAAAATGTCAGTCTCTTCTTACTAGCTACCTGCGACCCTGTTGGGAGCCGGGTCTTTATTACCAATCTTCCTTCTTTCACACAAAAGCATTGCTCTCTTCCTGGAAACAAGGTTCAGAATTGCTTCTTTCTTCTCATGTCAGTCTGTGTCAGTTGGGTTTGCGTGTAAATTGGGGAGAAATGGGAAAGCTGGGGAACTGGTTTTTTACCTGGCTCCCTTTCCTCCTTTTGGAGCACATACTTCATTGCTTGATTTTGGAAACCTGACTCGGGGCAGCGAAGAAATAAAGAGCAGACCACAGATATTTATATAAAAATGCTGGGGTTAAGTGGGCTGTGAGCATTCTGATGGAAAGCTCCAACAACTCAGCAGCCTGAGACCCCAGTGTGCTTATTACGTACAACATAGGGGTAGGAGTTAGCTAGTCTCAGTCGGTCTCTGTAGGCAAGGGGAAGTTAGTTAGTCTCAGCCAGTCTCTGTAGGTAAGGGGATCTCAGGTTGTAAACATCTGGGAGGAGGAAGCTACAGTTGCTGGGTTTTGCACACACTAGTCAATCACTGACAAACATGAGCTCCTGGACTAGAAGAAGGCGTTACCGTCATCCTGAGCCTGATCTGAGGAAGGCCTTGGTATTTCCAAGGGTCGGAGGCATTGGTGCTTGGTGTGACTCTACCTTCGTCAACAATATATGCTCACTCTGGGCTTCCTCGGCTCCCCACACTTTTGTGGAACCGTTGCCATTTGGGTGATGTCAGGGATCAGGGCAGCAGCGGAAAGGCTGGAAACAGGAACGTGTGTGCTCTTAGGGATCCTGTTTGCTTCTATTCGTTCCAGCCAAAGGAGCGGACTTTGCCTTATACCGACAGCCAAGAAGCAAAGTGAGGGAGGGGCAGGATCTGGCTCTGGACTGTGGGTCCCAGGGCTGCTGGGTAGCTCTGCACAAAGCGCCCAGCATGAACTCCATGGGCCACCCAGGGAAACTTCACTTCAGAAAATGATATTGAGCTGTACGATTGGTTTATTAGGGTATACATTTGCTTTCTCAACTGGTTAACCTGACAGCTCTAAGAACGTTACTTCTTACAAGCAATAGATATTTCTAGAAATCATAGTTGCCCTGTTGCTATGGTTAATCTTGATTGTCACCTTTGACTGACTCTGGAATCAACTAAGAGGCACTCCTCTGGGTGGATTTACCTGAAGAATTAGTCCGGGGGGGGGGCCTTGCACACACTCCTTCACACACTATCCCGTGGTGACTCAGCTATGAAGAGGTGTGAGAGAAGCTAGGACTCCGCTGAGCTTTGACCTTTGCTCCTCGCTAGCCAATGCTACTGCCTGAGCACAGGAACCCAGGTGTGCTCGGTGTAGCAATCTAAATTACTGTGTGTGTGTGTGTGTGTGTGTGTGTGTGTGTGTGTGTGTGTAGGTGTTTCTCGTTGCTTTGGAAACGTGTCTGACTGTTTAGAATGGCACCTCGTCAGTGCCAGGTCAACAGAGCTGCAGACGTAGCTGCATATCCCTGAAACTGTGACAAAGACATCTGTGTTTGATCACTCGTGAGGGATGCTTCATGTCACTGGAATCAATTCTAATTCTGGAAATAAATTGTTCACCCAAGAGACACACATGGCATCGTTTCTGCAAAATGAAAGTTCTGCGAGAGAAACGTGGCCGGCGTTGCCTTTCCCCAAGCAACTCACTGTGCTCCTTTTTCTGGAGAAGATCTGCAGACTGGGAGAAACACGCACCTTCCTCCGCATTCCAGTAATCCGAGGAGCTTGACTTTAGCAAACAGACTCCCAAAACATGAGAACCAGCTAGGGAGTCAGGATGCTCTCCATTCATTTTACAAAGGAGAAACCGAAGACCCGGGGGAACTAACACGTACTATCTAGGAGCACACAATGTAGTAGAGAAAATGACTTGAAATCTCCTTCTAGCGTTCTGCATCACTCTGTTTGTAAGTTTGTTTTATTTGCTTATTTTATCTTTCTGTCACAGAGTCTCATGTAGCCCAGGCTGACTTTGAACTCCTAACCTCCTGCTTCACCTCCCAAGTGCTGGGATTGCACATATGTACCATTATGCCTGGCTTATTATGTTTTTAAAAAGCATGCCATCTTTCGGCCACCCATTCTGGAAAAATAAAAAGCAGTATTTTTTTGTACAGAAGCAACATAGAGACACTGCCAGGTCCAGTGATTAAACACCAAGGTCAACAAGAATATGCAAAGAGAAATGTTTATATGCACATTATAGATCTATTTGGGTCCAAGTATGGAGTCTCAAGATTACTACAGAGCAGGGTATCCGTAACTGTTGTATTTGCATCTGCGCAGTACCTTCAGCTCCAGGGCAATGTTGCAAAATGAGCTGTGCAAACCCTAGAAGGGGTTGAAACCGAAGTGGGTACCTATATCTTCCCTTGACTGTACCTATGTCTTGCAGGGTCTTAACCATGGCGGACGATACATACAGCAGGGCCCCTGTGTTCTGCCAAGCTCTCGGCCTGCTCATTCCTCTGACTTCATAGCATCACCAGGCAGCTATGATGGAACAGGAAAGGAAAACAAAAACAAGGTGTGTGTAACAGTTTCTCTCTGTGCCCAGGCAGTTTGCAAACAGGAAGCCAGGGCGTAGGGAGTGGTTGCAAGGAGAAAGAGATAGCTTGTGCCTCTCAGGCCTGAGGACTTCACATTGATGGGTGTTTCTTGTGAGCACAAGGCTCTGTCTGGTCTGCATCTGAGCTGACTCCCTCAGGAGCACCTCTGTGTTGGGAGCAGAGCCTTGCTGGATTACGTTGGAAGCTGTAGAAGCCCAAGGTGTTTCTATACTTACTAGTGTGTACCGTGTAGAGACTGTCCCAGCTTTGGGGTAATTCTCAACTCATTTGGTCACTAAGTGCTATGATTACCATCTTTCTCTTCAGCTAATCACCATGCACTGATATATTAAGATTGGAATTAGAATTAAGGTAGTTGTAGATAGTTTACTTTAGTTACGAACAATGTACATGCATTTGCACGCACACATGCACGCACAGGTATATGTTAAATGATGAGTTCACAACTCTGCAGAAATATTGTTCTCTCTTAAGAACGAAGACTTGGCCAAATTCCCACAGCCAGGGTTACATCATATATAAAGTCACTATTCCTCCCAGTCATCCTGGGGAATGACAGCTGCATCTCTGTCTTATTCTGGATGTTAGGTTTACTCAACACCTAGCAGGTCACCCTAAGTAATTAACTGGGGAGGAGTTTGCTTTTGGATTTTTAATTGCATCACCTATTGGGTCACCTTCACTGTTCCCTCCTGAGGACCCACTTTTCCATCCCTTCATCTATCAACCTCTCGGCTCTTCTCACTTCTTGGGTCTCAGCTGGTTAATGGTTGTTGCTCAATGGGGGCGGAGCTAGTTTGCTCCTGGTCTTCATCACAGGTGTGCCCAGCATTGCCAATTTCTTTAGCTTACAATACTTTAATTATTCTGCATTTCTTACTTCTTTATTCTACATTCTGTCTATTTTCAGAGACGTTCTGAAGGCTTGCTATGATTCTGTTGTGAAGATTAGCTTTTGAGTACAAGAGTGCTTGCCTGTGTGCTTAAGACCCAGGTTCAATTCCCAGGCCGGCAGTGGGGACTTTTGTCTTTTATCAAAGACACTGTTTAGTTTATTCTTGGTGCTCCACATAACCTTATGTGACATTTCCTGAAGTATTTGAAATACTATATAATTGTGACTAGCAATTTTTTAAAGTTGTGGTTTAAAAAGACAAAAGATCACATTTGCGATCATAATCATCTGAAAATGTATAATAAGCAGATTTTTAATTGGTTTATATGATTTTTACAATACCATGAAGAGCAAAGGTAGTGTTTTGTTAAGATATTCTTAGCCTAGCACTGGGAAATAAAAAAAAATTATCATTGAATGAATTGAGAAATCCAGATTTTTCTGTCTTTTTTTTTTTGTTTGTTATTTTAGCTGTCTGATTGCAGAATGTGGTGGCTGTTGCCACTGTCAACATGTCTGCGTTTGGAATCCCTGAGGAGATATACCTCAGGGGATGTGTATGCCGGTGTTTCCCTAAAAGTCTAACTGAGAGGGACACTCCGTCCTGAGCGTGGCTGGGATCTCAGATGCTCTATGACCAGTGACCCATGCTCGCAAGGCTACCTTCCCATCATGATGACTAGTAACCCTGCGAACCACAAGCCCAAGAGAATCATTCTTTCCATAAGTTGCTTGTTGTTGGGGTTTTATCACATTAAGGAGAAAAAACAAACAAGCAAACGAATGAGACATTGCTGGCTCCTTACTATATTTTTCGCCTTATGCTTCATTGCATTTCCTGCTATTTACATGGTTATAATCTTCCTGTTTCTTCCCACCTTTGAATCCATTAGTGCCCTGTCTTTGCTGGAAGTTCAGCTGTACAAACGTCAGGACTGCACTCCTGCTAGGTGTTGCTCGCCTGTGTGGCTCACGTCAGCCTCCCGGATCTGTTCACGCTCTGCCCCGCCTTGTTCTCCGCACAGATCTGATCTGAGAGGTAGAAGAAATGGGGTGGAACCCAAACTTTGTAATCAGTTAACCTCCTAATCAGCGACTTGGTCCATCTGAGCTCACTCTCCCAAGTTATAAAAACAGACAGTAATGAGGTCCTCTTGGGGACGGATGAGGTAATAAACACGCAAGAACTAGGCAGGCCAACGCTAAGTGGCTTCTGCCACTTCCGCTGCTGAGAGCTGTGACTGGCACCAGCTCGGAGGAGGTTCTTAAGTACAGTAAAGCAAGGAGTGGAAATGAGGATTTTTATACCACCATTGAGAGACAGAGAGTTCTGAACTAGGCCATCGTCGAAGTCAGAATTGATAGTTTCTAATTGGTTGAGTTTGGAATGTGGGATGTATCACGTATAGAATGTTTTGTAAACTTGGAAGTTAGGCAGCTATTTTTAAACCAGTTTCTTCACATTTGAAGCAGTTGCAGATTGTTGATGC
The DNA here is from genome assembly GCF_982192425.1 of Myodes glareolus. Taxonomy (NCBI): domain Eukaryota; kingdom Metazoa; phylum Chordata; class Mammalia; order Rodentia; family Cricetidae; genus Myodes; species Myodes glareolus. The sequence goes on from NC_142039.1 coordinate 65,425,415, forward strand.
CCAGCATGGATTTCTTGCAACATCTACTATAAAAACAACAGATGAAGGGCTGTCTCACTTACTCCTCACCCGTGGCCTCGCATTGCCTTTACAAACAGGCTAGAAATAAAGCACATAGGGGAAAGCCAGTCACAGGGCCTGAGATGAGAAAAAGCAAATGGAAGGGGTCATTGAAATTTCAGGTGAACTAGCTGAAAAAGCTGAGAGCATTCTGTCAAGTGGGAAATGAAAATGAAAATCTGTTGCAAACATACTCAATTCATACACAGATTGCAAACATACTCAACTCATACTCAACAGATACACTCACTGTGTATCTGTTGTATGTGATCACACACATATTTTATAAGCCCACACCATCGGGGTGGTGTTTTCTGTGGAAAAAAAAAAAGAATACAAGTTTTAATGAGGTAACTGTTTTTTTCTTGTTTACAAGGAATATTCCAGAGATTTTGTTCAAAGAAGTTATTTATAGAAAATATCAGTCAAATGAGAAAAGGGGCACTGCTAAGTATAATATGAGATTTTGGTATGCTGTATAATACTGATGTAAAAGGTTTTTGAATTCTTTTGTAACTTGGCATAGTTCGAAAGATACCTTTCCATGAACAAGTTTTGCAGGCTCTCTGAGCTAGACTGATTTGAACAGATTTGGAGATTTGAGCACCGACATTGCCCAAGTTCCAAATGTCTTTCCTGGTCAGATGTCATGGATGCCCTTTGCTCGTCTGTACTGTTCAATAATTCAGTATTTATTTTTTCCATTTACTGAAATTTTCATAATTTTATTTTTCTTCCTAGTTGAGTAATATTTTATTGTATAAACATATCCCATTTTCATTATCCATTCATTAACTGGTAGACATCCGCGATGTTTCTATATCTGGTTATTATGAGTAGAGCAACAGTGAAGATGGATGAGCAAGTGTCTCTGTGGCAGGGTAGAGAGTCCTTTGAATGCCCAAGAATGGTTTAGCTGAATCTGCAGAGTGGATCTATGTGGACAGAAGTTACTGTCCTGCCAGATCCCGCAGTTGTTCAGTCCCAGCAAAGCACACAGAGGCTTATATTAATTATAAACTGGTTAGCCTATTAGCTTAGACTTATTATTAACTAGCTCTTACAACTTAAATCAGCACATAATTCTTATTTATATTTAGCCACATGGCTTAGTACCTTACTCAGTGAGGCATTCTCATCTTGTTTCCTTTGCGTCTGACTGGTGACTGCAAACTGAGCCTATCCTTCTCCCTGCCTATACTTCCTGCCTGGCTACTGGCCAATCAGCATTTTATTAAACCAATACAAGTGACAAATCTTTACTGTGTACAAGAGCATTATCCCACAGACCTATGCTTAGCTTCTTGAGAAACTATCACACTCATTTCCATAGTCTCTATACTAAAGTTTGCACTCTCACCAGCAATAAATAAGTGTTCCCTTTTCTCCACATCCTTGGTAACATCTGCTGTCATTTGTTTTATTGATCTTTGCCATCCCACCTAGGATAGAATGAAACCTCAACGTAATTTTAATTTGCATTTTCCTAATGGTCAAGGAGATGTTGAATGTTTTAAAAAGTGTTTCTCAGCCATTTGTGCTTCATTTTTCAAACATTATTTAGTTCTATACTCCATTTTAAACATTGGATTATATAATCGCTTAATATTTAGTTTTTAGTTCTTTATATATTCTAGATATGAACACTATATCAGATGTATAATTAGTAAATATTTTTCCCATTCTGTAGGCTGCTGCTTTGTTCAGATCATAATTTCCCCTGTTATTCAGGAGCTTCTCAGTTCCATGAGGTCCTATTTATTAATTATTAGTTTTTGTGCCTGTGCTATCTTGCTAAGAAAGTCCTTTCCCATGCCCATAACCTACTTTTCCTTCTATCAGATTCAGATTATCTGGCCTTACATTGAGATCCTTGGTCCATTTGAAGTTGAGTTTTGTGCAGGTGAGAGATATGAATCTATTTGTCTACATGTAGTCATCTAGTTTAACCAGCACATCTGTTGACAATGCTGATTCTTCTCCAGTGTGTATTTATTCAAAGTCAGTCATCTATATGTGGGCAGGAATACGATGTCTGTTCCTATGAAAATGCCATGCTGTTTTTATTACTACAGCTCTGTAATACAACTTGAAATCTGGGATGGTGATACCTTGAGTAAATGGATGAAACTAAAAAGAATCATCCTAATGGAGGCAATCCAGATCCAAAGTACAAATATTGCATAATTTCTCTTAAATGTGCATGTTAGCTTTCAAGCTTTAAATATGTGTGTTTTGATATGAATAACCACACAGGTTAGATACCTTGTAATGGGATCTGGGTAGTAGGGGAATCTTCCAAGGAAGGGTAAGTAGAGCATAGTGTTGTAAATATATAAAGAGACTAGAATAGGAGGATTAGAGAGGGGGATTGGAAGACAGAGTAAAGGAGGAAATATGGGGAGACATAATTAACATTAAAGGCCCTTTGAAAAACCATGTGGAAACCTACTCTTCTAAAAGTTTCCTAAAATATGTACATAGATGAATTTAAATGGAGTCATCATATAATATGGGTAATAGGGCCCTAACTAGATATCTTATACCACCAAATTAAAGCCTTCAGTGCCAGGAAAGGGTTTTTGAGTTGTTGTCTGGAGGGGTCCCATAAACCTGTCTGTTGGGTCCCTAGAGGACAGGCCTTCGCACCCCTACTTGATCTGTTTTGCACTCTTGCAGTTGGTTGAAAACAGGAACAAAAACAGGAACAATCTGTTGTTTTCAGCAATGTTTCTAAGGATGTTTACCCCTAAGTCACTGAGTTACGGTGATGAGCTTCCTGCTTTTGCTGTCTTGGCCTCCCCTGCTGAGGGCTATATATACTGTGTGAGAAAGTGGAATAAAGGCTTGTCTGCAGAACCTGAAGTTGTGTTGCGTGTTAATCCCGACGTCCCTCGCTCAGAAGAATGACAGTTGCCGTGCTGGTGCGGCACCTGTCCCTCCAAACATCACGGGATGTTTCCAATACTGTTGGTTACTCTCTATAACCTGATGGTAAAGCCTATTGCTGAAGATACAACCTGTCATCCAACATGGAGAAATCGAGCTGGTGCCTGTCTGGAAACTTTATCCCTAACGACTAGAACGTATTCTGTATACTACCAAAGGAGAAAAGTAATCATTAATATTACCCAGCTGCAAACAGTGCATCCCACAACAGTGACCACCTGCAAAATATCGCAGTGCAATAGTGGTGCAAATGTGATTTGGGTAACCAACCACCATAAAGAAAATGGATTTCAGTCCCATGGAACTCATACCTCTCCCTACCACAGTGGCCAAGAACCTGACACAAGGTAGGTCATAGGCCCTAGAGGAAAACCTGCTACTGCTACTATGCTAAAGGAGCATAGCAATAAAATGCTTATTAATGATGTATTACTGTATCCATATATCAGAGCATAACTCAGTCCTCCTCGGAAAAGCTTCTTCTTACAGCAGTAATAACTGGCAAAGAGCTCTACAAGTAGACAATGCACAGGGAGTAAGAGACTTTGAAGTACTCAGACTTAAAAGGGCTGTCTTTATCAAACCCCTCCCCACAAGACTCAGAGATTTAGGCAGAAAGATTCTAAGAGCCAGAGGTGGTGGCTGACTCCAAGGAAACAGTGTCTTCCAGATACAACAGGATTGACACACACATGAGCTCGCAGAGACCGTGACAGCACCCAAAAGACTCGCACAGGTTCAAACCTGACAAAACCCTAGCACTGAGCAGGGGAATCCAAGGAGGCCTCTGCTGGCAGCTACGCTATGATGCTGCAGTCAGGAGTGGGCAGAGGTTTTCTAGAAGGGTTGGGGTAGTAAATGCTTCTGCCTGTGTGGCAACTCCTCAGTTCTGCTCCTCTTGTGGGAACCAACCGTGACCACACATGACAAACACATCTAAGTTCCATTTCAACTTTCTGGGGATGGGCAGCAGGGTAGCAGGGCCTGTGTCCAGCCTTATTCACACGGTTCTATTTAGCATTTCTATGACTACTTTAATGATAGTTCACACCCTTTCTCCACATAGTATTTGGTTCGGGAGTGATCAGAGATGCTGATCATCATTGAATAAGGATCCAGACTCACTGTTGGTGCTAAACACTATTTTGAAGGGTGTAGATTATGGCCTTTCTAATCCCACAGGCTCTGCAAGGGGCAAACAGCCAAGGTGGGGAATTTAAGGAGACAATGGGACCTTCTCCTTCTTGGATGAGTCTCAAAGCCCTTTTTCTCTGCATAATGACCAAAGGCTTGACTACATATGGATAGGGGGTCTATACAATCAACTAGCCCAGAGTCAAAATCCAGGACGATGAGAGTCAGGCGCTGGGATCAGAAGCATCAGGGACCAAAGAGCCAATGATGGACTGATTCTCAGACTTTTTCTGTGGTGTAAATGTAGCATTTCTCTCCTTGATGGAACATACAGCAGCCGGTGGAGGGGGAGTTAAAACAAATAAGGGCTGCTTGGGAGGACTAGGGAGTTAGGGCACAACCTTTGTAATGAGTGGTGTTGAGGAAATAGACGACCGGGAGCTCAGGGTGCAGGTTTTTCCTCTTCTTAATCACCCTCCCTTGACACAAGGCTTTCAAATCTAGCTCATTCTTATATCTTTCATCATTTGTTTCTTTATTTTATCCTTAAATCGCCCACCTTTTCATTTCTTCACTCTTCTATGCAAAATAATTAAATTCTTTGTTTTAAAAAACCCTCTAAATGTGGAGAAGTCCCTTTCTGTTCTTCCGTGCATCCTGGAGGACTGAGGTGATTTCTTCAAATACAGAACCTCTCCTAAGTATGAATTACCATCACCCTAGAATGCAGAAGTAGGCACAGCCAGGACTCCTTCACACCTTCTCTCGCCCCACCTCACTGCTTCTAGTAGCCAGGCAACAACACTACTTGACCAGATCGTATCTCCTGGCTTCCTGTCTCCTTCCCCTTATTAGTCTCTCATTAAATTTTCAGATGAAACAAGCTAGTTTCTCCGAGCAAGCACAACGTATTTAAATGGATTTTATACTAGTACAAGAACTTCTGTCTCTCTGTACAGACCAAATTTATCTGTAATTTCTAATACTCCAAAAGTGTAAGCGGGACTGAGGGGTGGCTCAGCCGTTAATGTGCTTATTGTGCAGAATGAGGTCCAGAGTTCAAATCCTCTGGAACCTGGGTAGTTTTGGTAACCCACCTGTAACTCCAGCCTGGAAAGGCAGAAGCAGAGACACCAGAGCAAACTGATGGAAAGACTAGCTGAGTGCGGAAGAGACCCTGCTCAGAGACAAAGAACGATTCCTGACTTGAAATCTCCAGCTTCCACATCCACACGCGCGCGCGCACACACACACACACACACACATCTGATACCAACACTCATTGCCAGACCCCAGGTGAACCCCCATGGGGCTGTTATCATGCACAAGTCACCTCAGTAGGTGCCATAAAGTCATGTAGACTTTGATGATAACCTCTTCAATAGCCTTTATTTCCTTCCTCCTTTGGTGCTAGAGACGGAAGGCAAGCACAGCCACACTCTAGGCAAGTGATCCACCACAGAGTTGCTCCTTCACCCCAAGGCCCATTCTTTCATTCTAACACCCAAACATGGTCACCCTGGGCTCGGCCACTGTCCTAGCTAGTTTGAGCTACTCTCACAAACATTATAAGCAGGTAGGTAGTTCTCAGTTCCTGGGGGCCTGAACTCCAGGCTCAGGTTTCCAGCACGGCCATTTCTACTGAAGGCTTCTTCCTGTCACACAGGCCGCTGCCGGCCTCTTGGACTGTCCCCTGGAATAATAATCTCTCGCAAGGGTTCCCTTGTGTTCTTTTTGTTCTTTTTTATGTACTTATTTTTTTTGGGTAGTTTATTCATACATCTGTGTGCAGGTGTATGAGCCTATTTTCCATGGAGAGCATTCACCCTTTATTCTTTCGAGTCAGGCTCTCTGAGCGAACTTGAATCAAGCCCCTGAAATACCCCCATGTCTGACCCTGCGGCATTAGGGTAACAGGTACACAAGTGCAGCTTTTGATGTGGGTGCCAGGGTGCCAGGACTTAGCACAGGTCCTCATGCTTGCTTGGGAAGAATTTCTAACTTGATCAATGAGCCTTGTCCCCAGACCCTTGGGTCTCTTCTTTTAAGGACATCTGTTATATTCATGGGCTTTAAAGCCCCACTGGGGAGAAGGATGTCAGCAGAGGAACCCGGGTGTACACAACACTTCCTTCACGGCAATCTAACACCAAGTGTAGAGATTACACTGTAGTCCCATGGATTTCAGGGCACTGACATCTCTCCATGGATTGTGCATTGAGTTTCTTTTTCTCCCTAGTTCCTGGTGTCCTTCTGTCATATTGAGTGACTCTGACTCCTTTTCTGCTTTTTTTTTTTTGTTGTTGTTGTTCTTTTTTGAGATGGAGTCTTGCTATGTAGCCCAGGCTGGCCTTGCCCTCTCTGCAGTCCATCACCCCCAAGAGCAGGATTGTAGGTGCCTACCATGCCTGCTCTCCCAGTTTCTTCCTCTATCAGTGATAACCACACTAATAGTTTTGAATGGCAGAGTTTTTCAAGGCCTGAAGTAAAGGTAGGCAATTAAAAATATAATACTACAGAGAAACCAATTTCAATTTAGTGTCCCAAACATTCATCTGCTGTTTCCTCTTCTTAAGCGTCTTCCCTCGGCACAAGGCTCTTAAGCTTAGCTCTTCCTTATATATTTAATTATTTGTTTCTTTATTTTATCCTTGAGCTGCTCGCCTCATTCTTTACTCTTCTATGCAAAGTAATTAAATTCTTTGTTTTAAAAATCCTCTAAATGCGAAGTTCATTTCTGTTCTTCTGTGCACACAGGAGTACTGGAGTAATTTCTTCAAATATAGAACTTCCTCCTAAGTACGAATTGCCATCACCCTACAATGCAGAAGTAGATGCCACCATGTCTTCTGTTGGACAACAGCCCTTCCCTTGTCCTAGCCTATTTCATTAACTATCTAGTCATCTTCTTCCCTAAGTTTTAGTCGAGTTTAGTTTTAAATTTCATATGTGTGCATATGAGTATACATGTGCGTGCATGAGCGCAGTGCATGTGTGTATGGTATATATGCATGTGTGCATGCAGTACAAGGATGTGCATGTGTGTACCTGTGTGTCAATGTAGATACCCAAAAAGGGCACCAGTGTCCTGCTCTATCACTCTTTGTCTCGTTCCCCTGATACGGGGTCTCTGCCTAAAGTTGAAACTAACTCCCGAGACTCCCTGTCTCTGCCCTCCCCTCCACAATGCCGGGGTGGTAGGCAAGGGTCATTGTATTCAGCTCTTTTTTTTTTTTTAACTTGCATTCTGGGGATTTGAAGTTAGGCTCTCAAGCTTGTGCAGCAAATGTTCTTACTTGCTGAGTCATCTCTCCAGCCCCAATTTTATTTCGAAGTTTGAGCTCTCATAGTTGGAGCATCTAGTGACATCACACTGCAAGTGCCATGTCTCGTCTCAACACCGTCTTTAAGTCACCAGTATCTTATGCCACTTCCTGGGCTCTCCTCCAGTTCTTTGTATTTTGGATCCCGTGACAGTGCACTGGTTCTTTTCACTCCCAGAACAGAGTGCTCCTGTATTATCTGCCGCCCTCACTTTGATTTCTTAGGCAACTTTTGGTAGCAAATCCCAGGAACTCAGGTTAAAGTGAGTCACAGTCTGTGGAGTCAGGTGAGTGGCGTTAGGGGCAGGTGAGGGTTGGGGCTTGTGCTCCAGAAGCTAAAAATCAAAACTGCTAAGTTGATCTATCCCTCCCCATATCAGTAACTTTCTCTTACTGTGATAAAACACAATGACAGAAAGCAGCCGAAGGAAGAAAGACCTTATTTGGCTTCCAGAGGGAGTGCTTTGGACCATGCCTCTAATTCGAGAAATAGTTGAAGATGGTAACACAAACTTAGCAATTAAAGGGATGCTTTCTGTGTATAAGAAAGACACTTCCAGTGTGACCTGATCCGTAGTATATGTCTTCAAGCATTGCTAAGAAGAGTCATGGCTAAACCCAGAAGTCTATCATCTGACTGTGACCTTCACTAAGCGGTTAATGGGGACATTTATTTAGCAACATGACTTTGTTTTCCATATTGGAATTCTCCGTCTTAACAGAGTACGCGGAGTGAGAAAAGGAACTTCCCAGTAGAATATGAGCCGTGGGCAGAATGCGAAACCACGAAGCAAAGACAACGGGAATGTCAGAGTCTGAACTCAGCCAACTGTGAAAATAAACTGTGATTATAAGAAGTCTATCTTGCTCTCTGAAAATGATTTGAATTCAAAGTCTGTTAAAATTAATTGGAAACTCTAAGACCAGCTAGAAGAACATGTCAAGAATTCAATGCTGCTGTAGGGATCCACACTGGGTAGGGAAGGGCTACAGCAGGCACTGCTGGTGGCAGATGGCTTGGTGCTCAGTGTCCCGTAGAGGCCAGTATGCAGGCTGTTGTCACAGTAAAAGGGAGAGAAGTGTAGGTCCCTATACAAAAATGTAGCCTATTGCGAGCACACACACAGCCTGCCAGGAAAGCTGGAAAGCCACCAGCTCCATGGCCAGTTCACTCTCTGAGTTATTCTATTAATAATTCATTAATATTCACTTATGCCCGTCACAGCTCCAGTCAATCAAGATTCAGCAAGGAGTAAACTACAGGAGAGAAGAAGGCTGAGAGCAAATAGTGGAGCAACCTTGTTTAGGTGAAAGGAAACACAGACCAGGAATGAAACAGGCCATTCGGATAGATAGATAGATAGATAGATAGATAGATAGATAGATAGATAGATAGAAAGATAGATAAATAGATAGAAGATAGATAGATAGATAGATAGACGATAGATAGATGATAGATAGAAGATAGATAGATAGATAATAGATAGATGATAGGTAGATAATAGATGATAGACGATAGATAGAGGATAGATAGATAGATAGAGATAGATGAGTGGGTGGGTGGGTACATAAATACATACATACAGACAGACAGATATTCATAGAGAGATACATAGATACATAAAAGGGGGCGTCCTGGTACAGACAACAAGGGAACATGTTCCATTTAATAGTCCTGGAAGGTGAGAGAGGGCCAGCCATACAAGGCAGTGAACTCCAGCGGGAGCAACAGGAGAAACCAAACAAGAGCTAAAGAACAGTGACAATGAACACAGAATGGCTGGAGCATAGGAAGTGAGGAAGACAGCAGACAGAGACGAGATGTCAGGGAGACAGGTGTCAGCGCACTCAGACTTTGGCAGAAGAAAGATGCTTTTATTATAATGGCAACGAATAACTATTGGAGAAAGGGGAGAGATAGGGGAGGAGGTCGGAGTCAAACAAGCACACCAATCCTTTCACCTCCTTTTGGGTCACACGGGCATCCCAACAGAGGAAAACCAGAGACTGCTGTGTCCAATTAATACCTCCTATATGCTTAAAGTTTGTGATAGTTAATTTTGATTGCCCTCTTAACTGGATCAGGAAACGCCTTCAGCATTAATGAGGCAGTCTTCTGGGCACACCTGCAAAGGCTTTTCCGGAGAGGTGAGCTGGAAGACTCACCCTGAAGGTGTCTGGCACCATCCTATAGACTGGAGGAGCACTGAACGCCAAGGGACACAGGAGAGAGTAGCCCAACAGATTCCTCTCTGCATCTGGTCCACCATGCTGTGAGAAAGCAACCCTGTGTCCTCAGTGCCACAGCCCAAAGCCTCTCCAGCCACCCTGCCGTCGCACCATAATAGGATGAATCCAAACAAACACTTTATCCCTTTAAGTGGTCTAGTGATATTTTGTTTGTACTATAACAAATAAAACTTGCCTGAAGATCAGAGTACAGACCTAACCACACCAGTTAGCGGTAGAAGCAGGGAGGTGGTGGCGCATGCCTTTAATCCCAGCACTCGGAGGCAGAGACAAGCGGATCCTTGTGAGTTCAAGACCAGCCTGGTCTACAGAGCGAATTCCAGGACAGGCTCCAAAACAAGCTTTATTCTGTTACAGCACAAACAAAATATCACCACAAAGTAGCTTCCTGTCAGGGATTTGGTAGCAGCACTGAGGAAAGTTATCAACAGGAAGTTAAAAAGAAAACTAATTGAAGCTAGTGGAAGTAACAGGAATTTAGTATTCTGCTTGTATGACACTGTATGATCGTAATACATAATTTATATTTTAATTAAGAAATAGTCTGTAAAATGTGTAAAAATCAAGTGATCCTTTATAAATAGCAGTGACTCTCAGACCCCGCTGAGTACGTTTTCTCACACATAGGGGTGAGGAGTGACATTGAGTCAGACTCCCGTTCCTTGGCCCCAGAGGCATGCCTGGCAATATGGCTGGCGGAGATTAGCACACGGTCTGTGGGCCTTGATGGAGATGTCCTTCTGTAGGTCTCTGGCAGCTCTGCCGGGTAATCTGCCCGTCTACATCTGGCATATGGCTGTGAAGTGTTGCGCTCGACGCTTCTAAAGCACCTGTTACTTGTTACTTTCCTTGCTGAGAAACAAGCAGTTTAAATTTTGTCTTGTGGCTTTTGGTGATCCTGGGCCAAACTACGCTGTTACGGATGAATATAACACTCTTGCTGTAAAGGCTGTGAGTTCAGAGGCTGATCACAGGCAGGCCCCAGAGCTTGGAGCCCCTACCTCTCAATTTAGTGATGTTTGTAAATGCCATATTTGGTGCTAGGAAGGCAAATAGGAAAAAAGAAATTCAGCAGGTGGGAAGACTGAAGAGTAGGGACTGATTTTGGCTGGAGAAAAGCAATGCTGGTAAAAGTTAAAGAGAGAATTAAATAAGGAGAAAGGGATACAGCGTTAGGAAAATGGACACAATAGATGGGCTACGGTACACAATGCAGAACAGTAGGCAATGTAACCTAGTAACTATTTTGAATCTAGTAATACCACTTTAGGTCTCAGAGAATTGTCCATATGGCAGCACCTTAACCAGATTGATTAATTTAATTTAATGTTTAAAATTTGTTTTATTGAGACAATGTCTCGTTACATAACCTTGGCTATCTTGGAAATCACTGTGTAGACCAAGCTGGCCTGAAACTCAGAGTTCCTCCTGCCTCTGCCTCCCAAGTGCTGGGATTAAAGGCAAGTGCTACCATGTTACACTGGCTAATTTTATTCTCAAAGACTTACTTTATTTAGTTTTACTTATGTGTATGGTGGTGGGGGGGGTGGTGCTTACAGAGGCCGGAAGAGGGCACTAGATCCTCTCTGGAGCTGGAGTGATGAGCAGGAGCTCCTAGCTGCTGAGATTTGAACTTTGATACTCTGAAAGGGAAGAAGGTACTCTTCATAGCATTGACCTTAAGGTCTTTTTCTTGTGCATCTAAATGATAGGTGTGCACTTTAGCTGTTAGTAAACATAACACCCTATTGTCCACAGACTGATAGAAGTTAGATGAAGAGGAGAGGTCTGGGGGTTACATGGATCTTCCTGGGGAGAAGGAATAGATTTTGTGGGTGAATGGGAATGGGAACAGGGGGGATCAAGTGGGTAGGGGGAAGAGAGAGAGAGAGTATGGGGAGATACAACTGAAATAGGTGGGCATTTATGGGGTGACACGGAAACCTAGCCCAGTGGGAACTTCCTGGAACCTATGAGGTTGACCCTCATGAGGACTCCTGGTTATGGAGGATATGAGGAATGCGACATAAACCAACCATCTTCCGTAACCAGGCAAGGCTCTCAGTGGTAGGACTGGATCACCAACCAATCCACAAAACCTACAACTGACAACCTGTCCTATCTGTAAGATCCTGCTGGGACAATGGTGGCTCAGAGCTTGTGGCAGTGTCCAGACAATGATTGGCATAACGTGGGGTCCACACCATGAGAGGGAGCCTATGCCCGTCACTGCCTAGATGGCTAGGATCCAGAAGCTGGGTGGCTCAGAGAACTAGGGTAGAGCTAAACACAGCTGGCAAAAAAAGGTGTCAATGAATTGATTCCTAATGCTATTCTGCTATACTCATAGGATGGGTGCTAAGCTGAAAGGTCAACAGGGAGACTTGCTCCAAGAGCTGATGGCGGCAGACACAGAGACCACAGCCAAACACTAAGCAAAGCTCAGGGACTCTGCCGAGGAGGGAGTGGAAGGATTGTAGGAGCCAGAGGGGCTGAGAACACCAGGAGAACGTGGCCCACAGAATCAACTAAGCAGGACCCATAGGGGCTCATAGAGACTGAAGTGACAATCACAGAGCCTGCGTGGGACTGCTTACTTGCTGTGATTCTTTAGTCTGGAGTTTTTGTGAGTCTCCTAGCAATGGGAGTGGGGTGTCTCTGACTTTTGCCTGTTGTAGAATCTTTCTGCCTCATCCAGCCTCGATATAAGGGTATATGCCTAGTCTTATTACATTTTGTTATGTTGAATTCAGTTGCTATCACTGGGAAATGGAGGAGCAGTGGATCTGGGAGAGGAGGAGCGGTGGGGAGGGCTGGTAGGAGGAGAGGGAGCAGAGGCCGTGGTTAGGATGTGCTGTATGAGAAAAGAATAAATAAAATAAAATAAAAGTTCTCTTAACTGCTGAGCTATCTCTTCAGCCTACACAGATTTCTTTGAAGCACTTTTGTCTTGAAACTTAAGAGTAATTTTCCAGAGCCAAACACTACATATCTAACAGACAGACAGACACACACACACACTCACACACACACAATATGCACACACACACACTCGCATACACATGCACACACACGCATGCACAAGCACATACAGGCTGTGGTTTGTACCTGGAACATCTCCTAAAAGCCCATGTGTTGACAATCTCTTCTCTGAAATGGTGTCCTTAGGAGGTTGCAGAACTTTTAAGAGATGTGGCCTGATGGGAAGTGTTCCTCAGCTGGAAACGAATCCCTATTCTTCTGCATTCCTTTCTCTTCCTGGCCAGGAATTGAGTGGTTTTGCTGGGCTATGAATTCCCTGCCTGGATGGGCTAGCACAGCTCCAAAGCAATGAAGAACTGTGGCCCATGGACTGAAACCTTCAAGACTGTGAGCTAAGATACACATCACTATTTGTAAGTTCACCATTTCAGATATTTGTTGCAAGGGTGAATAGAAGACAACACAATCTGTGCATATATTATTTTATTAACAAATATATTGGTTATAGTAGCCTATCTGACTTAAATATCATAGATAATATACTCTCATCTGGTAATGTGTTATAAGTGCTTGATAGCTTCTCAAAGATAGTGAGTTCATATGGGAAATTATTGATTGATTGTGAAATTTCAAACCAGGAACAGCACGCTTCCAGACCTTGTGAGATATTTAGAATTTCTCATGCTCTATTTCCTATGTTACGATATTTATTACTATAAGAATTCATCTTGGAAATAAAAAGGCACTTATTCTCTGCAAAATTCAACCTGTTGCTTTGCAGACAAGAGACAGTATTCTAAGTCAATCAATACTGTAGAGTAGGCTTTGTAAAAGGTGAATAGGATTAATAAGCTTTAGTAAATTAAGAGGAGAATAAGAAAATCAGAAATGAAAGAATAAGAGTTCAAACAGCATCCCATGAATTAAAGATTTTTAAAGAAAATATTATGAATGATTGTGTGCCAATAAATTGGCTAACTTAGGAGAAATGCATAGATTCTTATAAACATCTAGCTACACCAAACCTGAGTCTGAAGAAACAATCATTTTCAGTGGGTTATAATTAGTAAGAAACCTCTTGACTAGAGAAAGATCCTAGAACAGTGTTTCACTGTGTTGTTTAAAGGAAGATTATCACAACCCTCTCAGGAGTCTTCCAAAATATTGAGGAGGTCAGACTTCAAAATTCAATATATAAAGGGAACATTGTTCTGGTGCTGTAGCTGAAGACACCACAAAAAATGGAAATAATTTCAAAATGTCTGATGAACAGCAATGCAAACATGATTCAATGCTGATTCAAGGGCTTGTTGAAAGGATTATGAACAGTGAGCAGGTGGATCACTTCTGGGCTGTAAGGATGGCTCAGCATCTATATTTACATCAGTAGGATATCCATGTTAACAAATAAAGGACAGAAACCTGATAGTCACCTCAATTGATAAAAATGAGGTTTTGTCAAAAATCCAATACCTCTTCATCATCAGTGAACCACTAGGATTAGAAGGCACCTACTTCAGCACAATTCGGCCATGTGTGAACTGTCTGGTACCACCAAATGGTGAAAACTAAAGGACTTTCAAATCCTTAAGACCAGGAGTGAAGGAAAAAGACTAATAGTTCAAGTAGGAGCCAGAGAAATTAGGGTTAAAAAAGTCAAACTGAAAAGAGTATCTCTGTTCTAAGACCACAAATTTCAGTAGAAACCTAGAAAGAGTCAAAGCATCATCATCAACAACAAAATGCAAAATTCAGCAAAGTCTCAGCTCCTGGAGCCAACATATTTGTAAAACTAGTGGTTGCTATGCTTGAATATCCAACAATCTGAAAAAAGACACCAAACAAACAGTCCCATTTATGTTAAAAAGAATAACATAATTAAGTATAAACTTAGCCAAATGGACAAAACATGCATGAGAGAAGCTGAAAGACATGAGCGGATGGAGAGGCACTCCATGCTCATCCTGTATTTAGAAGACTCAATATCGTTCAGATGCCCATACTGCCCAGCGATCTACAGACTCAATATAATTTCCATTAGCATTCTAGAGGCACTTGTTGCAGAAATAGAAACATAGAGCATAGGGGGCTACAAATGGTTCAACAATAAAAGAATGAAATAGAAGAATGAAGTAGATGACCTTACATTTGCTGATTTCAAAACCGCTCTGGTTATGGAATGAGTGTGGAATTGGCATGAATACAGACATGGAGAGCAACGGGTCAAGACAGCCCAAGAATAAAGCCTCAGGCATAGGGTCAAAAGATTTTCAAGGGTGCAAAGGCTACTTGTGCGGATTTGAATGAGAATGCCTGCCCCTTATAGGCTCATATCTTTGAATTCTTGGTCCCCAGATAGTGAACTGTGTGGCCTTGTTGGAGAGGTGTGTCACTGGAGGTAGACTTTGAGTTTTCAAAAGGCCATACCAGGCCCAAGTTTCTCTCTGTGTTAGGGTATCATGCTCTCAACTGCTTATCCAGAACCATGCCTGCCTACCTGTGCCTGCCTACTGCCATGCTCTCTGCCAGAATAATAATGGACTCACCTCTGAAAGTGCAAGAAAGCCCCAATTAAATGTCTTTTTCTATAACTTTCATTGGTCAATGTCTCTTCGCAGCAATAGAATAGTAACTAAGAGACCACTCACAGGGAAACACAGTATCTGCAATAAATAACCTTGTAAAATGGGACATCTATATTCACAAGAATGTAATTGGGCTTTGTCTTCTACCACATATAAAAATGAACTGGAATTGGACAGTCCTAAACAACCAACCTAAAAATACAACCCCCACAGAAGAATCCATAGAGGAAAAGTTGCCTGATAATGGATTTGGGTTTTCTTAGTAAAATGACAACCTTCAGAACAGGGGGAAATCTATTCAAATCCTGGATTTTGTAAGAGGTTTATATAAACAATGTATTAAAAAACTCTACAACTCAAAAGTAGGCCAAAATAAGCAACTCAGTTTAGAAAATGATTAGATCAAAGAGGTTACGCCAATCATAACAAGCAAATGGAAAGACATGCAACATCAGGAACCATTAAGAGAAGTACAGACCAAAGCTAGGAGACACATCCACTACATTGTTGCTGGAAATAAAGAAAAATCAGAAGAGGCAAAGAAGAAGACAGAAGCTGACAGACACTGGGGTGTATTTGCAGATGCTGGGACTCTCAGCCCTCCTGGTGGAGCATGCATGAAGTTTTCAGCTGCTATGGAGAATGTTTTAGATGTTTCTCAAAACCATCAGCAGGACTCAGCAATCCTGCTCCTGGCTACCTAATATATAACCATTCCCCATATACAGTATACATGAAGAAGCAAAAGAGGAAGACAAAGAAACCCAACTGTGCCGGAATTCATCGCAGCAGGATTCACAGTAGTTAAGAGGAGGATGCACCCCACGTTTCAGGTGTGGCCTGCGCAGCTAATGAAAATCGCTTCTTCTTAAGGCGTCCTGACGAGTTTATTCTGCTGCAAGGGTTTGCCTTGAGAATAAGCCAGTTCAAATCCACTCCTAAAGGTAATTAAAATTGGCAAAGTCATAGACAGAATGAGGAGTGGTTTCCAAGGGCCGGGCCCAAAGGAAAGAACATAGTGGGGTGGACAGAGAATTCTTACTTAACGGGTGCCGAGGATCAGTGTCACAGGATGAGAAATTCCCAGATGGCCACTGGAAAGCCGCATGAAAATGTTTTCCACCACAGAACTAGCCATCGAACTTTAAAGATAAGAATGGTTGTGGTATGTGGTGTTTTTCGTTTGTTTGTTTGTTTTGTTTGCTTTAAGATACGCATTTTCAAGAATGAGGACACATTGTTCTAGATTTAGTCTGAGGGAGGCAGTTCACCCCAGTGGAGGACTCACCAGTCCTAAAGCAGAGAGAAAAGTATGCATTGAGAGACAGGGCCTGCTACAGATGAAACACTGTCTTGTGACTCTTCTGAGAGGTGAGAAAGAGACACGAGGAATATGATGGAATAGCCTACATCCGTGGTCTGGAAAAAGCACTGTGGGAGAGGACACCCTGGCTCAGGACAGGAGATGACAACCACACAGCTGGAAGTGAAGCCGACTGAGAATTATTATGTGGGCTGGGTGTGAAGTTTGTTGAGTCATATGAATTGGTTCCATATCTTTATAGAATGGAAAAATATTCTAATAATAATACAACTAGACAGCCTGACTTCCTCCCCTGTAGTGCGCTTGATAGATTCCATTCCCGCAGACTGTGTCTACTAGAAATTTATTTCATTTTTTGTCCACTGAAAGTGATGACCTTGATTTTTGCTTTTGGAAAAGTATTTGGATTCCACAAGACATAAGTTGATATCTATATTTATATATTTATTTTTTGGCAGAGATTTGGTTTATACTTTTGCCTTGCATGTTTTACTTCTTTAAATTTAATTATAGGATCTTTGACTTGGCAACTAGGTCTTTTGGCTTTTATTTTATAATTTTATTTTAGTTTACTATTTTGGGCCTGAACCTGGGCCACATGCATGTTAGTTCGGCAGGCGCTCTGCCACCACAGCCCCACCTGTGACCAGATCTTCCTCTAAGTTCCGGAACAATACTTTACATCCATGTGCTTTATGGATCACCATTCTTACAAACAGAACTTTGAGCATAGTCATTAGAGGGACTGAAAGTAGAGTTCCAAACACTGCTGAAAGAAAGGCCTGGAAAAGGGGAAAACAGCAACTTTAAACCGGAATCAGGCTGTTTGGACTCCAGAGGTTCTGAGCCCCATTTTTATGAGACATGAAATTCTATGAAGGGGATTGGTTTCTATTCTTGATTGTTATTTTCGGTTATCTTCAGAAGTGTTGTCAGAAGCAATGGATGGACGTAGATACACACATATTAAAAGGCACGGTCCTTATTTGCTCAGTGGCAACAAATGAACACTGAACCCAGACCTCTGTCTTAGTACTGTGAGAAAGATCATAACCAAAAGCATCTTGGGGAGGACAGGGTTCATGGCCAGTCTCTTTCACACAGTGAGTCTAAGGCCAGTCCAGCCTGCTCTTCAGAATACTCCATTAATAAAACATTGGGGGCCAGCAAGTTGTCCCACTGGGTAAAGGGGTTTGCTGTGTAAACCTGATCACCTGAGTTTAATCCCTGAGGCTCAGGTAAAGGTTGATGGAGAGAACCTGACTCCACAAAGTGGTCCTCTGACTTCCACACCCTTCCCACACTCATATTTTTTTTTAAAGTTCTGATTCTTACATATTTCATAAAATGCAAATTTTACTTCTATCAATTATTGATTGTAAGTGCTTTTTCAAACAGTCCTCGGAAATACATTCCTTGTAAGTTTTACTCCCAAGTTGTTTTGTGTCCATTTTTAGCTTGTCCTGCACGGTTCTGCCTGTAGTCTACATCAGCTGTTGGAGTGGTTGTTGCCTGCACAACCTTCCTCCCTTTGTGTCAAGCAACAGTCAGTCCAGACTGGGAAGGCTGGAGACAACGACACAATCCCTGGGTGACACTCAGGCATGGCACTTAATGACACCTGGAAATAGGACCCCCGAAGTTTTCACACTGGCTGCAGGGAACTGCTTATGAGATGGTGCCCCCGAGGGTCCAGCATCTGCTTCTGCTTTACCATGTTGCCTCTAGAACCTGGGACGTCATTTATTAAAAAAGTCCTCTCATGAAGCACATTGGGAAGTTTTGGTGGACAGAGGACACGCTTGAAAAGAATCTGATGAATACTGATCCTCTCAGCAATACATGGGATTTATTTCGCAATAATCCATGACAGTGTTTATTAGTGCACTGGGGCCTCTGGCCATAGCTTGGAATACAAGGAAGGGGGCCTTCGTCCGTGCCTTATTTTCTCCCATAACAGGGACTAGCAGATGAAATATGGCAGTGGAGGAGGCTCCCTCACCTGGCAGCAGAATTCTCACCAAGACCCTACCCCAAAGACTGTCCCAACATAGTTATGCACCATTACTTCCAGTTACATACAGTCCCTGGTCTTACTGTGGCTTAAGTGGTCCAGTATGTCTATTTATTATCTATTTCTAGATAAAATCAGATCAAGTCAAAAAAGTTTACTGTGCATATGAAAGAACTGTGTGCCGAGCCGGAACTGATGAATGGGGAGTGAGTGTGAAGAAGCCGCTGTGCAGTGCATAGGGAAGAAAGGAAGAAGCGTTTGACCTTTTCCTACAGGTGGGTGGCTACATAGGAACATCTTTCTTAAGGCAAGCAGAGCTGTTTTAGAAGCGACTTGCCAACAGCAGATCGGCTGCTCACCAAACCATACTGACAAACTTGTAAATCTTACTCTTTTAGTTCTTTCATTGTGGCTAATGTTTGGAGAAATCAAGTGTGTGAGGTGCTGGAGTTGGGGCTTGGGTGACTTTTTCTGGGGAGATATTAGTAAATGTCTACTCACCTTCAGACAGGGCACTGATGACAGACTGACAGAAATAAACAAACAAAAACGACTCCATCCAACTGTGGCTCAGTGAAGCAGTAAGTTCACTGGCCTTACTTATGCAAACAGCAGGATTACACAGCCAGGTACAGAATTACTCCCCAGAGGATGGATGGTTCACGTTCATCTTCCAAAGGTCCATCCACCTGGCTGGTCCCTCACGAATATTGTATCCCTGGAGCTCCCTGCTCAACTTAAAGGCAGCTCAATAAGAAAGTGCCTTCTGTCAGCTGTATCACTCACTGCCTTTGTAACCTTTCAGAGGGCTCTTGCGAGTCTTACAGCTTCCATGAATTTTCTGGGATTTCTCTGTTTCCTTAGCTTTCTGCATCTTATAAGCTTCCCATGCTCCTCCGGGAGGGAGTGTTCCAAATGGAATGGCTACAGAACAGGTGACTGACTATGTTTTATATCAGCAAACGAGGAGGAGCCAGGAAGTACATCTCTCATTGACTTTCACCGTCACTTCAGAAAGCGTTGTGGCTTGGAAAGTGCATGACACTTTCTTCCTTATTACGATCCATATTTGGAAGTGGTATCTTCATCTCTCTAAATCTCTCTCTTTGTCTCTGTCTCCCTCACACGTGCTCTGAATATGAACACAAATTCATATAACCGTGTTCATCATTGTCTCTCAAATATGTTACAGTATGCTCCTCACTCTGAGGTCTAGGAAGCAGAAGAGCTGAAGGAAGCTCCATGATTGGTAACACCAAGGAGTCGTGGACTGCTAACGCCTGGATCCATCCTACCCTGGATTTCTATCCAGTTGTTGTTATTGCGGATGCCAAGCAGACTATTGACACTCCTGTAGATACACTTCAGCAAGTAAGATCCCCTTGCCTTCTGTAACTGCCCTTGATCTGCGTGTGTGCCTTAGTTACTTGTCCAATGTTGTGACGTGTCAAGGAGTAACTTAAAGAGAAAGGGCTTATTTGGTCTGATAGTTTGAGAAGGTAAAGTGTAAAGACGGCATAGTCTAGAGAAGGTTGTTTAGAGAAGGTGTGGTCTAGATAAGGTACAGTCTAGGGAAGGTATAGTCTATTCCAGAGAAGGTACATTCTGTCTAGAGAAGGGAGTTTTTGTCTAGGGAAGGAGCTTGTATAGAGAAAATACAGTTTAGGGAAGATACAGTCTAGGAAAGGTACTTTATTTTATTATTTATTTATTTATCATGACAGGGAAGGCATGAACCTGAGAGTCAGAGGCTGAGATTCTCTGTCTCCTCCTATCTCACAGGTCCTAGAAACAGACTGGACAGGATCTGGGTTAGGATGTAAGCCTCAAGGTGTGGCTCCAGTGGCCCACTTCCTCCACAAGGGCTCCACCTCGTGAAAGTTCTGCAGTCTCAGAACAGTATCACTGTTAGTGGACTAAGTGTTCGAGGCTGTGATCTACTGGGGATGATTCACATTTAAATAAAATGATGAGATACAGGCACATCAAATTCTGCAGATATACCTCCTGAGTATAGGCAGCCTTGTAGGAACTTGGCAAATTTATGGAAATTACTAGAGTTTCTGGGGGGAGGGGGCAAGGCAATTTCCTGTCATCAAAGACAGAGAGGAAAGTTCTAGAACAGAGTTCCTCAAACTTCAGTGTGCCTAAGAACCGCATGGAGAATGTGTTTAATGCAGAGTCCTATTCAGTGGGCCTCAGTGAGAGCCCAAAACTGTGAGGCCCCCAAGTGAGGACAATTTTTCTTGCAGTCCAGATCACGCCAGGAACAATGAGGGCCTGGGGGCTCTCAGTTTTGAGATATTAGCATCATTTAATAATCTCAATGTATTTGAGCCCTCCTCAATTATCAATTATTTGGCCTCCCAATTTCCTTCCCACTCACAAAAATCTCTTTAGCTTTGTTTCTGCTAGATCATTTCCCAGGGCTATTCAAAGCAGACATATGTTTGATGGCATGCTTGGAAGACACAGTGGAGATATTGTTAAATGAAATAAACGTTCCTATTTGTTTGGAATAAAAGAGTATTGACTTTTTAAAAGAATAACTTTGAAAGATTGCCATTATTATTTTTTTGGCTTGGTAGACAATAGTGTGTGGCATGAAACCGGTGGGTGGAGAGATGATTTCAATTCAGGCCTGTCTTTTTCTCATTTTTTAAAAACAGTGAACAGTCAGTTCATTTCCGAATTTCTTTTCAGAACCACAGCTCCGCAAATACAACAGCGACATCCTATCTTGGCTCTCAGAACCATTGGAGGCTATGAATCAGCTAATGAGGCCAAAAGCTTACCTATTGCGAGATTCTTGGCTCCCTTCAGGTCCGCCAATATCAATGGCTGCAGTGAAACCCAGTGCAGGACTGTTTAATTTAATGTTTGTCCGCTGGTACTTAGTAGGTTTCTTATGTTTCTTATATCAGCAAAACTTGAGGCTCCCAAGCTTTAGTGTGCATCCAAAGCACAGATTTCTGGGTCCTACCGCCACAACAATTCACTGGGTCAGGGAAAGAATCCAAGACTCTGCACAAATGTGTCCTCAGGTTATCACTTGGGTTCTAGGTCCAGGAGCACGGCATGCCTTGAGACCCACTGAACAAGAGTGTATAATCAGGGGCGGTTTCTAATTCTTTCTTTCTGTCTGGGTTTTCCTGACCCCCTGGGAATTGGCGAGGTAGCAAGGGGTTGCTCTATGGAAGCAAGTCTATATGATACAGACAGCCAGGTCCATCTCAGGCACAATGGACTCTGAATAGTAAGAATCTAGGGATGTGTGCTCAGTGCTTCTGCACGGATGGCTGCCTGGAGTTTGCAAGCTTTGATGTTTGTCTGTTATTTTCTCAGCAGATGTTTAAAGTAATGAAAATGTTAAATGTTTTTATTTATTATTATTGTGTATGTAGGCGTGCATTTGCCACAGTGTGCTTATAGCGGTCACAGGATAAAGTGAAGGAATCCATCCTCTCCTTCCACTATGTAGGTCCTGGGGGTTGGATGGTCAGATGGCCAGGTTGGGAGTCAAGCACCCTTGTCTGCTGAGCCGTCTCCCCAACCCTTACTTTTAAAATACATACAAACAAAACCCCCCAAATATATAAAGATGAATGTGTCATTTCTCTCACTTTTCCTGAAACGAGAAGAATGTTGCACATTCATGCATCTCCTTACAGGTTTGCTGTTACCTGCGTGTATGATTTTGAACCCTGGTTCCTCTTTTCTTCCCACTTCATACAATGGCTTTGTTGCTTTAAAAATCTGTAGTGCTCTTGAATAGTTTCACCATAAACCTGCTGTGATTATGAGTACAGTCCAGCCATTTCTTCCATAGCTGAATACTTCACTAATTTCCAAGTTTTCCTAATCTTAATGGCTAATAGTCAACTATATTTATAGCCATAGTTCTGTTTGTCTTAGGCTTCATTTTGTGAGTTGACTATATTGCCCCAAATGGTAAAGATTTCTAGAGTTTTCTTTATTGTCAGTTGGCTTTGCTTCGAAAGTCTAAACTACTAGATCCTCCCAGAGAAGAAAGGGCACATTCCTGTACTTTGACTCCCAATGAGTCATCTCTTAAAAAACTTTGCCAGATCGATAAATGGGTCTTACATGTCTTTATTATTATGTGATTTATATTGCGATCATTATTTTACTGTGGGTTTTGTTTGTTTTGAGGGATATCATGTCTCTTTTCAAATGGTGTATGCCTTTTGAAGAAAAACTGGAATTTTCATCATTAAACAAAAGAGAAAAAGCCCACAATCTAAAAGTACAAAATTAATCACTTATTAACAGGAAAATTTCTTTTTCTATGTATATTGTGTTGATTTTTAATTATTGCGCTGGGTAGTTTTATATAAACTTAACACATACAGCAGTGTCACCGCCCCTTTGCATTATGATCTGTAACAGTAGCAAAAGTGCAGTTATGAGGTAGCAATGGAAACAACATGAGGAACTGGATTAAAGGGTCGCAACATTAGAAAGGCTGAGAACCACTTAGCTAGAGTCACCTGAGAAGAGGGAACTTCAATTAAGAAAATCCCTCTGTAATATAGAGCTGTAGGGCATCTTCTTAATGAGTGATTGATGGGGGAGGACCTGGCCCACTGTTGGTGGTGCCATCTTTGGGCTGGTGGTCCTGGATTCTAAAGAAAGCAGGCTGAGCTAGCCAGGAGGAGCAAGCCCCTAAGCAGCACCTCTCCATGGCTTCTGCATCAGCTCCTGCCTCCAGGTTCCTGCCCTGTTTGAGCTCCTGTCTGGCTTCTTTCAGTTACAGATTATGATGTGGAAGTATGAGCCTAATAAATCCCCCACCCCCAAGTTGTCCTTGGTCATGGTGTTCGAGTGCCACAATTGTAATCCTAACTAGAATGATTATGAATATGAAGAACACTTATTCACAAACTGTGGTCACATACACTATAATCTCTAGCCTAGCTAAACTAACAAATATCAAAGTAGGACTTGAAGTGTAATTTTAATCTGTTGAGTAGAATTTAATTATGAAATGGTATATGATGTTTTCCCATTTTCCACTTACATAGCTCTTCGCAATCGAAACTTGCTATTCGCCATTAGAAAAAAATTTCTAGAAATGGAATTTTTCAGTCAGATTGTATAGTATACACATTTTCTTCCAAGTTATATGTATGTAAATTTATAAAAATTAGATAATTCAGAGATATGTTCTTTCACTTTCTATTTTGCACAATCTACTCAGATATGTATGGTTTCTGTAATTCCTACCTATTAGTAGATTTTATATGGGTGAATTATTGTCTAACACTGACAGATGTTGAAAATATCAGGGTTTTTTTGTGTAGCATATATTTCCACATGTAAAAGACTCATTTAGGGAAAACCCTTCTATACTATATGAGAAGACTGACACCTGTAATTTCAGCCTTGCAGGAAGGTGAACACTCCAGCTCTGATCCATTATTTTTAGGCCAATACTTAATGGCTGCTTGTCATGTGGTAAGAACCATGCTGCTCACTTATACACCGTGGGTTGCCATTCACCTGAAGCTAGCCTAGTCTAAAGAGTGAGTTCCAGGGCAGCCTATGCTACAGAGTGAGACCTTGTCTAAACAAAACATAATAAAGCAAACCATTCTGTATGTGGAAATGTTCAATGAATGTAAACATTATAAGAGCAATCTAATTATTGTTCAAAAAGTTTCATTAGGTACACCACTACTAATGGTGTATTAGGAATTTTTATGCATAATGACAGATACTTGTATTCTTTCTGTAGATGGTCGATGACTATTGGAAATTTGAACTAACTTAGCTTCCCCCTAGAAACAATAAGCCAAGAGAAAGGAAGGAGAGAAGAAAAGGTTTCTTTCTTCTTTTGTGGTTTGCTTTCTACATAGTTTCAATATCAGAAAATGCAATATCCATTTGTGACCTCTTAAAGGTCGCAATGGTGCCCTGGTCTCATTCTTCACTCACAAATCATTACTGAAATAGATTCTTTGGATTAACTTCCAGGCCAGCTTTTTGCCGTTCTTTAAGTGGTGGGTGTGCTAGAAACAGCTGTTGCAGAGGATGGCCAAAGCTTGTGGGAAGCAGTATAAGGGTAGGGTGCACAATCACAAATTACCTGTCTCTAACCTGCTCACCAGCTAAGAACGTGGGGAGTGGCACCTGCAAACCGAATATTAGTCAGTGTCGTTACTTTGATTACTTCTCCCTGATCCAATTTTTGCGTGTGTACACATGCCTGTAAATATTCATGTGTGTGTGACTACCTGTGCATGCACAGGTGCACGTGAAGGTCCAAAGTTGATATCTACTGTCTTCCTAGCTTCTTCTATTCTCTCCACTTTATTTACTGAGTCAGAGTCTCTCTTGGAGACAGACACTCACTGATTCTGTCAAGTCTAGCCAGCTTGTTCTGGGAATCCCCTGTTTGCCCCTTCCCAGTCCTGGGGTTACTGGTGTTTTGTCATGATAGACCAACTTTTACATGGATTCTGGGTATGAAAGTTCCAGTCCTCACACTTGCATGGTAGGTAGGTACTTTATTCACCGAGCCATCTCTCCAGCCCTGACCCATGTTTTAAAGACCAATTCTTACTGATAATTTATCATATGATGAGAACTTATATATTGTGATTGTGTGAAGACATTAAGTTACTGGTGCCTGAGTTCTTCTCACTTGAATCATATGGTGACCCATAAAATAAAATGCTTCTTTGATGAGGAGATGGCTCAGTAGGCAATGCACTTGTGCAACTGTGAAGACCTGAAGATGGATCTCTAGAAGTCATGGGAAAAGTTGAGTGTGGCAGCCCACGCCTAGAGACCCAGTGCAATGGAAATGGGAGCAGGTGGATCTCTGAAGCTTACTGCGCAGCTAACCTGGACTGTTTGACAAAATACTGGCCAATGAGAAAGACTGTGCCTCAAACCACAAGTGAGAGGTGTCTGGAGAATGACATTGA
The DNA here is from genome assembly GCF_982192425.1 of Myodes glareolus. Classification (NCBI taxonomy): domain Eukaryota; kingdom Metazoa; phylum Chordata; class Mammalia; order Rodentia; family Cricetidae; genus Myodes; species Myodes glareolus. Next base: position 65,450,989 of record NC_142039.1, read on the forward strand.
GGGTGTCTTATCTCTGTGTGCACATATACGCATATAAGCATGCATCTACATGTGCATGCACCCCCTGAACAGAGATGCCTCTTGGGGTTCAGATTTGCTACAAGAGGGTACATCTAATAGGACTCAGCTGTCTTCTATCCACTTGCCTTGGTGGTTTGCTTTCTACATAGTTTCAAGATCAGAAAATGCAATATCCATTTGTGACCTCTTAAAGGTCGCAATGGTGCCATGTCACCTCATATAAGGATTGTCCTAAAAGACATTAAAATAACACCTAGGTAGCAGACATATCTGGGTTCAGCCTCTGGTGTTTGTGCACAGCAACCTCTGAGACATGACACTAGTTCACGTTTCAGGTCCGCACTTCAAATAAACATTGTGCTGGGTGCAGCTTCGCTCTCTCCATGTTTGCGTTTTTAGGGGATGGGTCCCCATGTTCACGAAGAAAGAAATACAGATGGATTATGAAATCAGGTTAAGCCTTACCAATGGTGAGCCTGTTAATATTTTGCCTCTGATTTTCGTTAGAATTTTGAGTTTGGTTTTTAATGCAAGCTGATTATTTTGGATAAAAATAGATTTATTGTTTCTCATTCTTTGAAAATTCAAAAGGCCGATAGCAAATGATAATTTATCAGGTAAAATAACATTGGGATATTTGAAAAACCCAGGGCATCTGATGGCCTTTGATGAAACCTGCAACTCTGAGATAATATAGAAAAAAATGATCTCTGGGAATAAACTCGGTAGACTGAAATTCAGAAGTGCAGTTCTCCACCTCAGCCAGGATGCTGTTTTTAAAAGAAGGATGTCAACAATATAGAAAATGTACTGCTTTCAAACCTAGATTCTCTGCAGGGTGAAATGATAAATTAAATATTTCAGAAATCCATCACCATATATTTTGTATGAAAGCCACAAACAGGAATAGCCTATTTTCTTTTATGAAAATGGTTTGATTTTAATTTTGACAGTCGCTGGGAGTTATCTCCCATCTCTAGTTTTGACAAAGAAGCACGAAAAGGGGTCCCCGTGAATAGGACTTTCCCGCGACTGGGGTAGTTGTCATTACTAGGAGGTTTTGTGTGAATAATAGACACCAAGCTTGGCTTGACTCCTTATTTCCAGGCCTTTTTCCTTCCTTTGTATCGAATTGCTAATAAGTAGCTTCATCTTTTGTTACCTAAGAAGAATGGCTTTTTTGTTTGCCCAGGGAAGAGCATCACCCCAGGCTCACTGCTGAGTTATCAGAGGTTGATAAGCTCCTCTATGGAACAGGTTGGAATCCACAGGCACTTCCACAGATAGCAGACACTTCTGCACCCCTGTTGAAAGTTATTTATTAAATCTGGTGAGAAACTGGTTGACTAAGAGGCAGCTGCACCAAATAGAACCATTTCCCTGGCTGTAGTCACATCTTTCTTCTTCCCGTGCTAAAATAGTTCACAAGATAGTTGGACAACTTTAATACAGTTTTGATCACCTATCCAGGTATGTATCTCCACCCAAGCCTTTGTTTTCGTCAAGAGAAATATTGAAAGAACAACCATGAAGGACAATTTTAAAAGCAGAACTAATAATCAGTAAAAGATACTTTGCATTCTAATTCAATGCCCCCCCAGAGGAAAACCACTAACAAGAAAAACCATAAATCACATTTATGGGAAAATCATTTATCATGTTTCCTATATCAGTTGAGATATCTGCAAGGGATATATGCAGCAGTCAGAAGAGGGAACCACTGTAAGGGAGAGGATGAGCTTAAGACAGTAATAGGCTTTCCCCAGAGTAGGAGAAGCTGAGAAACTGAGGGTTCAGTAAGACTCAGAACAACCAGTCACAGAGATGGATGAAAGGGAAGGCCATGGAGGGTCTTCAGTTACTGCACTTTGGTACAGCTCTGCTCCTATGTGCTATTACCAAGCACATGGTAGTGGCCTGTTGTTAATCACTGTGGACATCTGAGGTAGAAGAGTTGAACACAGAATGGAGGACAGGGAGGATAAAATGGGTCCCTTCAGCATTTCTGCATCTTCTGGGACTTCTTGGTACTAAAATGGCTTCATTCAGAATGTTTTGGCGGATGGTTCCCTTCTGCATCTGAGTCTCAAGTGAACTCCCCTTTGAGGTCAAGTTAAAGCTGAAGTTATCAAGGAAAGAAATTCCAGGTTATGTTTCAACTCATTCAGGCTGAGTCTCATAAACTCTTGGACATCCAAGAGAACAGAATCATCCTGAGGCATGCTACCTTTGTTCTGTATTTTGAACTCCTCTAAAAAGTAAAGCTTCGGGGGGGGAGGGGGGAAGTACCTGAGGAAGAAACAGTGGTGAGATTTTACAGTAATTACAATTACAATTATCTACAGTACTTCCTCATTGATAAATGGCACTCTAAGGTCTCAAGGATGGTAGCAGGGTAAATACCAAGGGTCTAATTTCCACGAGGTTTATGCTGAGCAGAAATACTAGGTACTCCAGAACGCTTTGCCCCACTATTACTTTCTCACCATTGTCGATGGCATGAAACAGCTCAGCCGCTGTTGGAAGTGTGTGTCTCATTCACGCCATCCTTTTTGAACCTCCACCAGTTCGCAAATCCTGCGCTAAGAAACTAAGCAGTCTATAAGCTCCTGATGTTTTCTGAGGTCTGCCTCACGGCATAAGAAGAGATAGAGCAGCAAGCGATTGTGTTTTCTGCCTACATCAAATCTGAAAATGCATTTTTAAGATAAAATGAAGATATACAAAAATTTCTCGTATTAAATAATACAGTTTTTACAGAATGATTACCTTATTCCTAAGCTATTCCACAGAATAGGACTGTAAGGTATTTTTATTTGTTTGTTTGAGTCCACAGATTTGGGACAGGGATGCCAGCTGCCATCAACTGACTGTACCAGAGGCTCCCAAGCGTACTTTGTCTCATTAAAGTCTTCATAATTGTCCTAGACCAAAGAAATATTTACAGTTCTATTGATTAATTTAACATCAGTCTAAAGCTGATCTGATTAATAAATTAATATAGGTGTAAATGGATTCCTTGTAATAGTTTGTATAGTTCTAACAAGTCTCATTCTTTTCTTTTAAAGTATCTCCTATGTTAGCAGGGTGGTGACAGCATTCACTTTCATATCAATCCCAGCACTTGGGAGGCGGAGGCAGGTGAGTTCGAGGTCAGCCTGGTCTACAGAGTGAGTTCCAGGGCAGTCAGGTCCGCACACAGAAACTCTGTCTCGAAAAACAAAGTAAGACAAAACACAAGCAAAATGTCCCCTAGTTTAGTTCACCCCAATACCTAGGGAACCTCAACATGTGGTTTGGGAAATATGGAGTTAGAGTGACGCAAAGTCTGGATTGAGGTTGAATTTTCTCTGTTGCTTTATTTCTTTGCCTAGGTTATGTCCATATTTTTTTTTCACTGTGATGTACTTTTATAACTACATCTCAGTGTAGCTATTGAGTGCTGTTTCTGTGCTCCGGTCAACCAATAGTATACTGGCTTTATTCCTCAGGAATAATTATTTTAAAAGTCCTAATTTCACAAATCCAGGTATAAATGTCTTTAAATAGTTTAAAATTTTGTGTGCGTGCACACATGCGTGCAAGTGCACACACATGTGAGTGAAGTGCCTGCTGAGGTCAGAAAGCAGCTGAGGCCAGGTGGTGGTTGTGCATGCCTTTAATACCAGCAGTCAGGAGGCAGAGGAAGGCAGATTTCTGTGAGTTCGAGGGCAGCCTCATCTACAAAACTAGTTCCAGGACAGCTAGGGCTGTTGTACAGAGAAACCCTGTCTCAAAACACAAGCAAGCAAACAAAGGCATAGGATTCCTTGGAGTTGGAGTGACAGGAGCCTCCCTACACCCCATTCCTACCTGGGTCCTGGAAACTGAACTCAGGTCCTCTGGAAGAGCAGCGTGTGCTTTCAACCCTGCTCTTCAGCCTTCTCGCCAGTCCCCTCCGACTCAACTTTCCAGTTTTTCATGGCACTTTGACTTTCAGACCACATCAAGTTATATGGCATGGAAATATAAAATGATAGTTGTCAGGAGTCTCCCTTCTTCCCCAACCTTTGCAAATGTAGCATCTCTTCCATACCACTGCTTTGACTCAAACCTGTCCCATTGAAGGAAAATGGTGGTGCTACGAGATTCCACACAGAGAGCATCAAGTACAACTCTTCTAGTTCATCTAAGAATACTTGGTACTCCAGAGACAAAATTATTTTTGTAATGTTGGGGGCTCCATCAACACTTCTTGATATCACATTTTGATTATAACAGGGGCAATGTGTGCCTCCTTTTGCACAATGAAGCTCAAAGCATTCAGGTTCTGATCCATCAAGACTTTGCAGATAGTGAGGTTAAGTGCATTCGTTTGGAAGTGCTTGAGCCTTTGATAGCAGAGATGCCACTGCCCCACCCACGGCTGTGCCCTGACGTCTGACTTCATGCACCCCTGGGGCTGTTTCTCAAAATTCTGCAGGAAAACAGTTCGGAGCTCAGATGCACTAGGATGGGTAGGAGTTTCCCGGCAGTTTGAAGAACAAATTCCTTGGGTGCACGTCTACAGGTAGGCTTCACAGGAACCAGACCGTCTCTCCACTTGACGCATTGTCTCTGCTTCTAGCTTCCTTGGGGCAGGAGGATTCTCTACTGCCAAAGATGATACGGGTATAGAAGAATGGATACAGTGACAGGGTGACCACTTGTGCCAAGATGCCTTGTTGTCAAGCTCAAACATTTTCCCGGCCAGGGATGCAGTGAATGTAACACATGAGTGCACATTCCCCACACATGCGGAAACTTTAATGTGCATCTATTCCTGGTCATCTCCGGTCAAATCTTAGCTCCGAAATCACTGGAGGCTTCGGAGGCTTCATTTGAATAAGGATCACGGCTGGTCACAGGGACGGGTGAGACTTCATCTTCTTTCTAGCAATGAATGACATAGCCAGCCCTTGCTAAAGTCTTATTTTCTCTCTGAAATCTTTATGAAAATTTCCCAGTTCCAGTGACTGTAATCATTTAATGAACACTCTTATCTTTTTGCTTTTCCACCTTCTGAATCACTTATGGAGTGAGTCAAGTGAAAACGCCTGTCCACATTCAAAACTCAGAAGTTTTGAATGAAGGCAGATGCGGGTGGGCTCAGTTCTGCATGCTGACACAGAAGGGCATCCTCTACAGCTCCTCTGATTCAATTGGAAAATTTTGGGTAATTAATTTTAGCCTAAATGACTCTGATGTGGAAAGTTCATTAAGGGACTTATCACAGCAGCGCACATGCTCTTCCTTATGAAAACTCCTTGAATATTTCTTTTTTAAGTATTGTAATTCTTATAGTGCCCTTTAATGTCTTTACATTAGACCTGAAGCAGGAGGGTGATATGACAGATTAGCGCCAAGGTACTTATCTGGGATAGACCTTTGCAGATCTTTGTAAGTCTGTCTGTATAATTCCCTTCAGAGTTGAACTTTTCACAGTTTCTATAAAATGGCAAAAATAGCTTGAGGGTGAAGGTGTCTTCCCAAAGCCAGAAAGTTGTTTTACATTTGTGAAGTGAAGATTAATTCTGTAAAATTTGTATTAAAATTAAGTGTTCTTTTAAATAGCTTAAAGTTCTTTGATGATTAGCAGAATTTTATCCTACATTTTTCTAGAACATGAAGAGTCCCTGAATTAAGTCATTGGATATTTCCAAACATAGGTGCTGTGTTGAATTTTCTTTTTCTTTTTTATTTGTGTGTGTGCATGCATGTGTATATATGTGTGTATTTATGTATGTATATGTGTGTGTATATGTGCATGTATATGTGTATACATGTGTGTGTGTGTGGAGACTTGTGCATGCATGCATAGGACAGAGAAAGAATGTTGGATGTCCTGCTCTGTTACTGTCTGAGTAACAGTACTGTCTGAGTTCAGTGAGGGGGTCCCTCATTGAACCTGGAGCTAGATTGTAATCATTCCAAGGAGTTCCACAATAGCCTGGAATGGAGTATAACAAAGATTTATTTTTTTAGGAATAAACTCACAGTTGGTAGCAATACACAGTCCTCTGCATGTGCTGGGGATTGGAACTGAATTCAACAACAAAGAGGGCCACAAATGCCTTTTATCTGCTTTTATGGTACATGACACCACACCCAAAGTGGGCTAGTATTTTAAAAGCTATTGCCTGAAGGAGTTTCCACAACACCTTCCCCTTTTGTCTAAATAAGAGAGTTCTAAGCCCAATACAAAACTATGTACAATAAGAACAAATATCAAGGGGGTTTATACCTACATCTATGAACATGAGTTATGTATGCATATGTATCCACAAATATATGCCTATTTACTTCTATGTAACAAAGATTTGGGGTTTTTCAGAAAAAAATAAAAGAAATGAAATGAGTAAAAAAAAAGTATTGTATAGGGAAAAGAAGAGACAAAGACATACATAAAAATTAGAATTACAAAAAGCATGAACATCAAGTAAGAAACATATGCTAAATGATTAAATATCCAAAGGAGTCTAAGTCTTATATTAAAAATAGTTTTGTTAAGTCATGAGAGGAAAATATCTATGACTATCTAGTCTTTAACCCTATCAAAGACCCGAGAAGGAAAATAATATTACCTAAGTAAACAGGAAGTACAATCAGGCAACTTCCAAAAGATGTAAGAAATGACAGAGACAACCGGCTACCTATGCAATTACCCAAATTCTCATTTGCATCATTGGGGCAACCAACTTTTGGCTAAGGCCTAAAGTATCTGACAGACCATTTTCAGAGGCAGGAAAATTTGTAAAACTGTCTTCCCCTGTCTTGGTTAATGTTTGGCAGTGTTTTTGCTTGTATCCTGCTTGTCCAGTTTGACACCATGCATTCTGTCAGTAGTTGAGGCAGGGGCAGTTATTGGCCCAAAGGTCAGTTTTGCCTAGAAGAAAACATTCTCTACAGAATAGATTGGTGCTGCCAGGAGCATTATGCCCCCCCCCACTTCCCTGCACAGAAACAGACTTGACCCAGTAATATGCATATAGCCCTTCTGCCTCTGACTCATACATGTAACAGCAGTGTTTGAATGGCCACCTACCTCTCTGTGGCCAACTTTTCTCCTCAGAAGGAGAATCAAACATTGACCGTAGTCTCCACTGATTTGCTGCATCTCATGTCTTGGTGAAGAAAGAGGAAGGATTTCTATTCATTTTCAGGTTCTCTGAGGTGACCTATAGATCTCACATAGATAGCGAAAGAGAGAGAAGAGGAAAGCGAGGAATGGGGGGCATAATGGAAAGAAACCGTGTCTAACTATACTATTTGTCTGTGAGCATTTGAGAAACTTCAAGAGAGTCATGATAAATTCAACCCATAAATAAAAAAGGTGCATGCATTAGTTGCTTTTCTTGTTACCGGGACAAAATGCCAGAGGGAATCATCTTAAAGGAAAGAAGGCTAATCTTGGCTCACAGTTGCAGGGCACACAGTCGTGGTGGGAAAGGCAGAGCAGTAGCAGCTCCATCTGTAGTGGTAGGAAACAAAGGAGCTGAGAACTTGGGGCAGAATCTGAAGCCCATGTCCCCTTCAGTGACCCATTTTCTCCAGGTCGGCAAGCCCCCCAAAGTTTCATAGCTTCTCACAACACTACCAGTTGGAGAACCGAGTGTTTAAACAGTCTATGGGTAACATTTTACATGCAAACCATGATGACATTCATGTGTTTACTATGACAACCTGTGTAACACAAATCTAATTGGTCTTAATAATAAAAACCCAGAGTCAGAGAGTAGGAGGTGAAAACTGAAAAATCAGAGAAACAGAGCAGCCAACCACTAGTTCTTACCTCTATGAAGTTCTCAGACCGAATGGGGAGTTCTGTCCCTATAGTTCTCAGACTGAGTGCTCTGAGCTCCTGTCTCCTCCCGCCTTATGTTCCTCTCTCCACCCAGCCATATCCCTTCCTGTCTCCACCTCCGTAGTGCTGGGATTAGAAGTGTGTGCCACCACTGCCTGGCCTCTATGGCTAACTAGCGACTCACTCCGCTTTCTGATCCATAGGCAAGCTTTATTTGTTCTAGTATAAGCAAAATATCACCACAACCTGAACCCTAGGGGGCTGAAAATAACCTGAGACACCACAGGCCAGGTGATCGAGGATGGACAGAGAGGCACCGTCAGGGTGAGAAGCCGCAGATGACAGTGAGAGCATAAGTTGTACATTTTCCAAGGGAAAAACTCAGATATGTCAATCCATCCCCAGAGGAATGATCTGGAAGGGCAGTTAGTGTAGCTGTACTTCCCTGATCACTTCTAATCAGAGAGCAAGGCCCCCAAACTTGAATTACTCCAATGACGCCATTTCTCCCAAAATTATTAAATTCATATTTTTATGAATTTAATATTTTTCCATTTATATGCGTATGTATGTATTTACGTGTGTGTGTGTGCACTTAGGCATGCATGTAGAAGCCAGAGGACAATCTGCAGGCGTCCGTTCTTTCCTTTCCCTATGGGTGTTTTGGGGGTCAGACTCTAAGTCATCATGCTTGACCGGAGGTTCTCTACTCCCTGACTCATATCACTGGCCCTAAACGTATTTGTAAAATATTCGAGTCACCTGATACCACCAAGAGAACTTCGCCCCTAAACAGACACCTTCACAGGTGTTCCAAATGGCTCCTACAGGGTGGGGTAGTTGTGCCCTATCATTTTTATTGCAGAAAGGAGACCTTAGGGCACTTGAAGAAACAAACAAAAATGTGGTACTGAAGCCAGTTTGCAACCACACATATTTTAACTCCCCTGATTGCCCTGGTTGTCGACACTGAACTCAACTGGAGTTTATTTCTGCTGGGTGTACTGGTGTCAAGTGGGAACTTGGAGCTGTATATCTCACGGCAATGGAGTTTGAAAACCTGTAGCGGAAGAGTTTCTAGGACAGACGAGTTTGAACTCCATGGAAAGGATTTGCTTTTTAATAACAAGGTAATTAATGGTACTGTGTGTACAGTCCTGTTTCAATGCATGGAATTGCTGCACCTGGAGAATGTGGTCTAGAGCAATGAGATACTCTAAAAGCCCAGTTCAATTTCAATGTCCTGTCTCCTTTTTCCTTTTTTTCCCCCTCCCCTTCTATCTTGGCAGTTTTTTCCTTTGATCTGACCCACAGTCTCTTTCTGGATTGGGCCAGATCAACAATGACAAAGTTTGAAGGGAACCTGGGATTTAGAACCAGACAAGCTGGAGCTTAGGGCTAAAACTGATGCAAGTGGACAAAGCCATCAGTAACAGGACAACAGGTGACGGTGGCAGTACTTAGTTGTGCTTTGGATTTGGGAAAAGGAGGGCTCTGGAACAATTCTTTGCATATTTGTTGACTATTACCCTGATGGGATTTTACATGTCTGCTCTGTGCTTCTCCCTAGGTCAATGTTGTCAGAATATCTTGTTTGGGGGCATTGCCTTTCCAGGACTCTACAACCAGATAGTGAAATCTGTGGGCCGCTCTTTACTGTCCCCCAACACCTCTTACACCAGGGCTGAACCCCCTTCTGAACTCTGAACAGTGAGCCCATTGCCCAGCCAAGACCCTCTGATCCTTCTCTGGAAGCTTCATTCTTGAGCATAACTTATTTCCCTGGACCAGGCAGATGAAAGGATTTGTACTTACAAAATAGTTACTGTCAGGCTAAAAGGCAAGTTGACTTTCAGAAATAAAACTTGAGAGTACCAGGGAGACAGGAATAAGGTAAGAGTTTTCCACATAGGTGGAGAACTCCTGAAGGCAGGTAATCCATGAACACAAGCTCTGGTCTCAGGGACATGGGAGGAGAATAGAAGCACTTGTTCAACGTTTATTATAGACTTACAATATTGGGGACCTTAATGTTGAAATCCAGCCAGTTAACCATTTGCTTAGATACTTTTGCAAGGGCTGGGATTAAAATCATGACACGTTAGCCTTAGGATAGATGGGGTGAGCATGCTTGCAGAGGAAGAAATGTCTGGATAAAACTACAGGATTAAACTCAGTACTTCCCAAGTGAACCTACCACACAGCCAAGCTCTAGAACTCCCAATTAGACACACACTGTTGATTTGGACTTCACAGTTTTTAAAGCACCCGCAGCAGGTGTACTTGCAAGGATGAACATGGTAGGACTCTCATTTTTGAGATTTCTCCTCTAGTGATTGTGTGTGCATTGTACAAAGACTGAGTGAAACAAAACAATGTAAAAATAGATACAGGGGTATTGACGATGAATTGGGATCAACATTAAATAGAAAAGGATGATCTGAGGTTTAAGGGATGGTTGTTATTATTTTTAATATTGAGGTTGTTCACATTTAATTTTAAAATATTATGCCATAAATACCAACTACATCAACATATGTAAAATAATTCTTTCATAGATATCTCTGAGGGACATATTAGTATATATTTTTATATTCTTAATTAAGGATGTGACTATGTATGCAGATAAATAGATACATAATTGGATGTTTTATTTTATAAAATGGAAACCTTTTAATATATGCAGGCTTACTAACTTGATTTTTCCAGTAAAAAAAACCAACACTGTAGTAATTATTTCATGCCCAACAGTATTAATCTATAGAATCACTTCCTTCCCTAAATAAAATATGTCATTATACATAGGTGATTTTAATTCATATAATCTTATATAGTGTTTTGAGTTTGAAGGTTGTTATTTCTTCCCTATTAAAAACACCGTGAAAGGAAAATCCTAAAGTTAGTCCTTGTTCTCAGTGTTAAATGTTTAGAAGTGGAATTCTTGGATCACTGGGTATGCTTAGGTAAAATGGCTACAGCAAAGACAGAATAGAAATAGGAATAATGTAACTAATAACAGCCTACTTACAGAGAAGTCAGACTAGAGAACAGGGGCTGATGAGTGACATTGTTAGCACAAAGGGAGATGAAGTGGGAGTAGGAGAAGGAAGTAACAATAAAATATGGTTGCAAAGTTAAGACCCCAAGTTGCAATCTTCAGTCCACAGGTCCAGAGATGTAGCGCTATCACCTCCATGCTCAGTGGCTTTTAATTTGATGCTACAGATAGACTCGTCATCTCCGAATCACCAAGGCTTTGGGGTAAATTGCTTGCTTACCTTGTACCGCTGGATGTTTATGTATGGGCTTGATAAAGCCACAGAACCTGTAAGCTTGGAGAAACCAATGCTTTGCTAAATAGCCTCCCATGCCACTCTCAGAATGAATTTGAAGGAGCTCTGTGCCAGGGATCCAGTGTCATTATTTGTCTTCCTGCTATAACTACAATTGTGTGGAGTATTTTTCTCATTGCTGTGACAACGCACAACTTAAGGGAAGCAGGGTTTATCCTGTCTCCCAGTTTCCGAAGGCACAGTTCTCGGAGTGGAGATGGCAGCGCATGCGCTGCTGGCGGTAGCACAGAGCCAGGACTCTTCACATCTCCAGGAACCTGTGCACAGGGCATGGTGTCACTCAGTTGACTTTTTCCTTTTGACTTTTTTTTTAATCAGTCTGGGACAGAAATCAGCCCATGAGATGGTCCATCCCACCTTCATGCACAGCCTTCCCCGTGTTAATTCTCTCCAGAAATTCTTACAGATATACAGAGTCGCATTTATCTGGTGCCAACGTTATTTCTTAATCTTGTCAAGCTGACAGTTGAAATTAACCATCACATACACTAAAGAACTATGAGAAGATTGACAACTATTACTTTTTTTCTTGGAACAGAGAAAGCTACCAGTCTTGTTTCTCATGGTGCATAAGAAATGGGATTTCTAAAAGGTGGCACCAAAAAGCTTCTTAACCATAAAGGGAGAAGATGGAGGTCTGTGGGGACAACCGGTTCCAGCTGTTTTCATTTAGGAAAAGTTCCATTATCCTTTGAATTTCCTCAGTCTAGGGAGTCATTATTATTCTGGCTCTCCTCCTGACATTTTTATGACTTTGTTTATTTTAATACACGGTTCATTATTTGTTTTGGAGCAATGCTTCCAACTATCCTTCCAAATGCCACTTCAGCTCACCCAGTAAGATGTTGCCTCATCTCCTGTGCTGTCTTCTCTTCCCACTTGGCTAAACTTCCCTGTTCATTAGTGGCACAAAACTCAGTAGCAACACTTCCAGGCAGCGACTTCAATGTACTCCTTTGCAAGATCAGGGGAATGAATTATTATTTGGCACTAGAATGAAGGATCTGTATTGGGTTCACTAAGTTTCATGGGGAAAACATGATTCTGCCCCCAAACCCCAGCTTAGAAAAAAATGTATTTACTCCCTCACCCTGTTCAATTCACTGAAGTCATGCCTAGCAGAAGCAGAAGTAGGCTATGGGGATGGAATATGACTTTCTCCCGGCATGCTTTTCTTCCCCAGCCTCAAAGGGCTTCTCTGCAGCTAGGGTCTGTTGATTGACTTGGCTCCTGAGTGGATGTTTACATTGCTGTATTCATCTTGTTCGGATGATGGGACATGCCACCCCGAGGTGGCAAGGCTGACAGGGAATGCGGGAGGGACCAGACAGATGACAAAATCTCTGTTCTTCAGAGCCATCCAGGGTGATCTGTCACATGATGATAGGCCACGGCCTGTCATTTATTTACTTACAGCTTTAATGTGGGAAAAATGAGGGGCTGTGGTGATGGGGGCTGACAAAAGACAAGGAGAATGTGAAGGGCTACCAGAGGGAAAGATTTGACAGACCCTTTGTGTCATGACAATACCAACAGCCATTTTGTATATCCCAGTGGACAGTAGAACCAGCCTGGGACCTGTGATTAGCAGCCATTCAGGGCAAGAAACCAGATTTACATAGCAGGAACTTTCGCCATTCAACCTATCAGCGGGGGGGGGGGGGGGGGGGGGGGGGGGGGGGGGAGCAAAAACCGCTGTCACTTTCTATTAAGTGAATTTGAATTGAAATTTTTTTCTTGCAGTTTAATTTCTGTGGCATCCTCTGACTGGTAAGTGTGTTTTCCTCTTCTTTTGGTTTTGTATTTGGTGCACATTTATGAACTAACCTCCATGGACCATTGAGTCATCACCTACCAATTGGTAGCAGCCTGTGACTAGACACCATCAACGGTTTTGATGAGCAAGCTTGGAGCATCTGTTGACCCACGTATTTTATATATGACAACTTGGTTCTAAGAAATCAATGCTGTTTACCCAGGGAGGATAATAAGTATATTTGGCTGTTGAGTTAAATCTGTAGGGATGAAAGTTTGACTATATCTTAAGGAGATTAAATAAGCAAAAAGAAATCAATATGTCATTTTTGCCTGTGTCGAAATGTGTTAAATATTTCTGAGGCAACAAATTTAATGAAAAAGCATATTTTGTATGAGAATAATGATTCGAGTCACTAAACATTTGAATGGCATCTGGCATGTCTAGCTTGGGTATCATTTTAGTGTTTTATGATACCAAGTCTTATTTTGTCATACAGCAGCTGGGCGAGGGACCTGAGAACTTTCCCACGTGGATGATTACACATAGAACAAGGGTCTGTCAGCTTCAGAGCCAATAGACTAGGGGTGCACTCTGCCTTAACACCACAAAAACCTCCACATAGCACCCTGAACAATGTGTGCAATGAATCTCAGGGGTTGGACCTAGTAATATGTCATGAAAATCATCATGCAAATGCCAAACAACTGACATATTCAGGAAGGAGAATCATCTTTATAACATACAACAATCTGAATCCCACAAGGCTGTATCATGAGGGGACCTGTTTGTTGGGGGTTTTTCTGTCCTGCCCGGCCCCCTAGCTGTTTTGTCCCAAAGAAAATAATACACAGGACTCCGTAATTTATAAAGCTGCTTGGCCCATTAGGTCAGGCTTCTTACTGGCTAACTCTCACATCTTTATTAACCCATTTTTCTGATCTATGTTAGCCATGTGGCTCTGTACCTTTTTCAGTAGGGCAGCTCACATCTTGCTGCTTCAGTGATCTGGGCAGGAGTGGGAGGGATCAGTTTCCTCCTCCCTAGCATTCTCCTGCTCTCCTTGCATCATTTCCACTTCCTGTCTAGTTTTCCCACCTACACCTCCTGCCTGGCCAATCAGCGTTTATTTAAAACATGATTGATAGAATACACACAATTGTCCCCCGCACCACTTCCCTCTCTTTTTTAAAAAAAAAAAACAAAAACAAAGGAAAATATCCATAGTCCATTTTGGGGGAATGTGGGTGTAGTATTCCAGGCTACTTCCAGCTGGTTGGGGGCGCTAATAATCTTATGGGGACCTAAAGAAAAATTTAGAGTTATGATCAAGTCCTGACTGAAGTATCCTGTGAGTCTTGATCATCTCAGGCAGCAGTCTTGAACCTGTTCTGGATGAAGAACTCAGACATCTGGGCCATCTATTCCTGTCAGAGATTTTTCAGGTGGCCTCCTTGGTCAAATTGGATTTTTCTTAACACAGAATAAATTCACAGCCTCTCATTTTCTGTGGAAACAAAAGTAAAATCTCTTCTCCAAAGTAACAAACCTTTTGAA